>NW_007727836.1:3516-23433 GCF_000696425.1 Galeopterus variegatus | reverse complement strand
CGCGGTGGGCGCGGCCTGCGGGTGGGCGGGGCCGGGTGGGCGGGGCCTGAGGAGAGCGGGTGCAGGCTAATGGAGGTTAGGCAGGGCCGGGGCAGGATGAAGAGGGCGGGAGAAGCCAGAGGGGTGGGCGGGGCCTCATGGACTGTATGGAAGGGACTGGGAATACAGTAGTTGGAAATGGTGGGCGCGGCCTTTGGAGAGATGGGCAGGGCTTGGGGGGGTATTCAGGAGGCTGGGCCTGGAGATAGAGACTGGGAAAGGGGCGGGGCCTGAGGTTCTCATTGAGAGAAGGTGCAGCTCAGCAGGTGGGGATCAAGTTGAGGTCTGCTTGCATTTCTTGGGGTGAGTGGCGAAAAATTGGGAGGGGTTTTCAGGGAGCTGCGGGAGACTTAAGGAAGAAGGGTCTGGAGAACGGAGAATGTTGAAAAGATGTAGGGAAATGAGTTATTTTGGGGGGGGAGATCTGTGGGGTTCGAAGAGAGGCAGAGTCTGGGGGAGGGTGTCTGGGATGGTCGTGGGCGAGAGCGTGAATGTCTAGAAGTTGATGAGAGTTGAGCCTGAGGGTTCAGAGAAGGTGCGCTCCGGGCCAGCGGTAAACCGACTGGTGGTCTTATGGTCCCAGGAGACGGACTCTGCCCATGGTGCCCCCCGCGGCCCGGGAGGACCGGGCTTCGTCGTCCCGGGAGCGCTCCACCTCACGTGGCCGCGGCGCTGCCCGCTCCTCATCCCGGGAGAGTGGCCGCGGAAGCCGCGGTCGGGGCCGCCCTGCTCGACCCTCACCCTCGCCCACAGGTCTTGTGACACCCCGCCCCGCCCGGCCCTGGGGGGAGGCGGAATGGACTAGTGCTGTGAAGGCCTGGTCCTGTGACCCTAGCCTTCTCTCCACACTTCCCCACACTGTCCTAGGTGGTCGTGCACTGCGTTTCGACCCCACAGCCTTTGTAAAAGCCAAAGAAAAGAAGCAGAGGGAAATCAGGATGAAGTTAGTGCCCAGTTCCCTGCTCTTATTCCTGTCCCTGTCCCTCTTACCTGTGCCCACTTCCTTGCCACCTGGCCCACTCCCTTATCTCTCCCTGCCTCCCATCTGTCTCCATCACCTGTCACCTGCTCTATTTCTCCCCTTCCTCCCGCCTGCTTCTCACCTGACCCCTCACCTGCTCTGCTTACTTGTCTTTCCAACACCCACCCAGTCTGTGTCCCTGCATGCTTCTTCCCCTCCTAAGTCCTGTGACTTCACTTGGGCCACCGGTTCTGGCTGTGACCCTTAAGGGCGGAGCGAGGCCCTACCCCGCGTTAGTTGGGCGCACAAGCAGGCGTCTCCTTTCCTGTTTCCCAGGCAACAGCAGCAGCAGCGGAACCGATTGGGCAGTGGAGGAAGTGGGGACGGTCCGTCCATCTCCTGGTCTCGCCAGACCCGGCCCCCTGCCGCCGTGACTGGCCGAGGGGACGCAGCTAACCGCTCCCGAAATCGCAGCTCCTCGGGTAACTGGTCTGGAGCTCAGGGCTGGCGGGCGGGCTGGGCACGACTGGCATGTGCGGGGAGGCTCAAACCCTCCGTCTCCCTCTAGTGGACAGTTTCCGCAGCCGCTGCTCATCTGCCAGCTCCTGCAGCGAGTTCGAGGATTTCTCTGAGTCGCTCTCCAGAGGGTAAAACTTGGACTGTGGGAAGTGACCACCTCGAAAGTGTCTGGGGAGACTGGAAACATTCTCTTGCAGGGAAATTGGGTGATGGAGATGGGGGTCTTTAAACCACGAAGGTGGGTGCGGTGGGAGGTACCAAAGGGTTCCCCACCATTGGTCCCTGATTATTACTTCCTCTCAGCATTCGCCACCGAGGGAAGCCTCCCAGCCCCACGCCCTGGAGTGGGTCCAAGACGGTGAGTGTAGAGGTAGCATTAATCCACTGCAAGCCAGCCGTCCCCATTTCCCATGATTCCATCCTGGGGATCAGGTTGCAGAGGCGACTGAAATGCCTCTGAAAACGGTGTTATGAGACCATTGGATTGGAGGGGGAGATAATGGTGCTGTTTAAACAGCACATGATGCTGTTTAAGGCTCTGGCCTCAAACTGCTAGGTCATAAAACCTGGCTCCTCCTCCTACCACCTGTGTGACTCAGTTTATCAGTTAAATGGGGATGGTAATGGTATCACCTCAGAAGGTTCTTGTGAGGACATGAAGAGGTGGTTTTGCATATAATGAGTGTCGAGTAGTGTCAGTCCTTATTTTTCCTGAGGTCTTTTATTTTTTATTATTTTTTTTAATAAAGATGACCGGTAAGGGGATCTTAACCCTTGACTTGGTGTTGTCAGCACCACGCTCAGCCAGCGAGCTAACTGGCCATCCCTATGTGGGATCCGAACCCGGGGCCTTGGTGTTATCAGCACCGCACTCTCCCGAGTGAGCCATGGGCTGGCCCCTGAGGTCTTTTAGACTCAGAATTTCTAGTGGGATTTGGGGGGCATGAATAGAGTGAGGGTGCCTGACACCCTTTCTGACTTCCCCATCACCAGAAGTCCACCTCTCTGGAATGCAGCCACCATCAGAGACGCCTGGCCAATTCAGGGGGCTGGGTCCCCATCAAAGGTGAGACTAGGACTCCACGTATCCCCTTCCCTCACTAGCCCAAGAACCCAGTGGGATGGTAATGAGGGCAGCGAAGCTACCTGCTTCCCAGCCCCCTACACCCACATCTGTTCTCACAGAGTACAGCTCAGACCACCAGGCAGCTGACATGGCCGAAATAGATGCCCGCCTGAAGGCCTTGCAGGAATATATGAACAGATTGGATACCCGGTCCTGACCATGGACAGGGGGTACTTCTCCTCTATCCCTCCCTTCTGGTGTTCCTGGGGTCTCTGGTGTGTGAGGCCCTGACCCTGCCCTCTCCCCAGACAATGCAAGCTGGGAGGGAGGATATGTGCATTTTGTAAATAAACATATTTGCCCTTGGGACCCCTCAGCTTATGACTGAAGAGAATGGAGTGGGGAGAAATGAAGGGGATTGGAGGGGGTATAATTAGGACCTGCGTGTATGTCTGGAAATGTCTATGACTGGGAGGCAGATTGGGGTTCAGCCTCAGGAAAAACTCCCACCCTCTAAAGCAAGGTAAGGGGGGACCTGAGGAGTTGGTAGTGCAGAGATTCTGCATGGGATGTCTTTGGCTGTGTGGTGGGGAAGGGATGTCTTACCGCATGGTTTACTGCCTGGGGGGGATATCCTGAGCTGCTGTCTGTGACATTCAGGCTGACTTGGTGCTGATTCCTGGGCTCTGACCTGAGACCTCTGGGTTCTGAGCTGTGATGTTGCTTTCGAGCTGGGATCTCCGGGGTCTTGGTTCAGGGTCGGGGCCTCTGGGTTCTGAGCACCAGTGAGGACAGAGTGCTGGGAAGAGGGGATGGCTGGGGTCTTGTAGGGGGTAGGGAAGGGGGGCGGGTGGTGGGACCTGCTCAGGAGCACAGGTTGAGCTGCACCTTTATTGGAGGAAGGGGCAGTGGGGCTTCTGGCCATGGGGGGAGAAGAGTGGGAGGCCAACAAGCAGGGCCTCACTCTCGGTAGCGGTTCCACTTCTGGATGATTTCATAGAGCCGGTCACCTGGAGAGAGTGTCTGCTGTACATCCCGGTGTCCTTTGATTTCGTAGTTGGAGCTCAGGGCTCCCCGAGCTAAGCCGCAGTCCAGCAGATTCTGGGCTGCCCGGAGGGCCCGGGGTGGGGGTGTCCGCTCTAGGGAAGACAAAGGTAGGAGTTAGGCTAGGGCTTCCTCGAAGGGCAGAGGTAGTGTGGGGTAGTGAGTATGACTGAGCTGGACTTAACCTCTTTGTGCCTCAGTTTCCTCATCCATGAAAGGAGAGAGTAATGGCACCTACCCATAGGGCAGTGGGAGGGTAAAATGAGTTACTTTATATAAAACCCACAAAAGGTGCCTGGGACAGAGTGAGCCCTTAGGAAGCACTGCCTGTTAAAATGATTATTGCTTGCTTATTCTCCCTACTCTGCCCTCAGGCCTCTGGCTCCTACCCACAACAATAGCTAACATTTATTAAGCACTTCTTAGGTGCCATGGAGTGTCCTAAGGATTTTTATATAGATCAACTAACCTTCACTCCCATTCTGTGGTTGAAAATGACCCCATTTATCCAAAGGAGGAAATAGGCTGGCCGATTAGCTCAGCTGGTTAGAGGGAGGCCTTGTAACACAAAGGTCAAAGGTTTGGTTCCCCATGCCAGCCAGCTGCCCCCGCAAAAAGCAAAGGAGGAAATGAGGCTCAGGAAATGGAGTCACTTGCCTGAGGTCACAGAGCTTGGGAGATGGCAGAACCTCTCAACCACCACCTGCCGTGTAGCACCATCCCTCAGGCCCCATGTCAGCCCCCTATCCTGATGGGCTGGACAGCTACTCACCCATGTAGTTGCCCATGAAAGTGATGCCAATCGACATGGGGTTCCAGGTGGGACCTGTGTGGTCACCCTTGATGTCCCAGCCCCGGCCCTCATACACGAGTCCGTCTTCTCCAATCAGGAAGCTGTGTGGGTGGGTGGGGAGCTTGATGAGTGAGGGAGGACTTCCTGGGGGAGGACTCCTTCTCCCTCCTCCACTTCCCTGCTCCTGTTCTGCTGTGCACACACAATTTCCCCAACATCCCCCTTCTCATCTTCTAATTTCCACAATAATAGCAATGACTGTTGCCATTCATTGAGCTCCTGCTATGTGCCAAGCACAGCTCTGCCTGTATATTTTTTCATCCTCACAGCAATCCTGAGTCACTAGCACCCCCATCAGAGAGGTGGAATCACCTGCCCAAGGTCACACAGCGGGTCAGGGGTAGTCAGGGTTTTCATCCAGGTCTCCATGCCTCCCACCCACGTGACATTATTCCTTGCTCTCTCCTGCCTCCCTGGAGGATTTGTTCAACTCTTGCTTTGCTGAATCCTCACACGACAACCCTCTGAGGTAGGTACTGTTGTCATCTCCATTTTAAGCTGAAGGAGCAGAGACTCAGTGATGTTATTGGCACAAGGTTCTGCTCCCAGAGACCCCTGCCTCTCAGAGCTCTGCCCTGGTCCTAACCTGCTTCTTGCCCTCAGGGTGCACTTGGGTGACAGGATCAGGGACGCAAGGATGTGGTCACAACCAGATATAGACCCTGGAGCTCCAGCATCTGCCTCTGAGGTTTCCAGTCCTGGCAGCAGGTCCTTAAGACTTGCCCATTCAACCCGTCTTGACTGATCGAGTCCAGGCACATTGGAGTTAACTAGGAGATCAGCATCTAGAATCTGCCTAAGCCATCTGATTCATAGGGTCACTAATGATACACAGAATGTTGGAACTTCCAAATCTCCAGTCTGGAATCTGCCATTTAGGAAGCCAGCTCACAGAATATGGCTCTGAGGAGACTGGAAATACAATAGTGCCACTAGCTGCCAGGACTGGGCCGGTTATGACCTTGCCACATTCTGGCCCCTGGCACAGGGGGTTGGCACTCCCTGTGTATTTGTTACATGGATGCATCTAATTTAAACCTAAACTACCATCATCAGGTGGGTACAGTCAAGAGCCCCATTTACAGGTGAAGAAACTGAGGCTCAGAGACAACATGACATGACAAGGAAGGGGGTTCAGAATGTTAGAATCAGACTGTGAATACTAAAAGCTGAGAAACATAATTCAGTCTGCTTTTCTATAAGCTAACTTAGGCCAGAGACTGCAGAGAAAGACCAGAGGCTTGGGTCTTCATGAGAACACCTGAGAATTGGAGTGGCTGACTCTTGGAAACAAATCTTCAGGTTGGAGCCTTTGAAGAGCTGGGGATACCCTTGGAGGCTTCTAGATTTCTCTAAGTGTGGTCTACTGAAACAGTTTTTAGGGGTGGGCCCTAGGAACGTGCATTTCCAGCATTCTCCAGACAGTTCTGATGCTTACCTAGGGGTGAGGACTGTAGGGTTCAAATGTTCCCTCTAGCTGTGGAAATCCTCATGCGGGACCCCATCCTATTACACTGAAGAGGGTGCTGGTGGGCATGGGCCCTGAGGCCGATCTAACCAACCCCCTTGCCCCAAGCCTGCTACTGCTCCCACCCACCTACAGTTGATTCTCCCCACAGTAGCCAGAGGGAGCCTTTTATACTTAAGTCAGCCTGCGTTCCTCCTGTGCTCAGAGCCCTCCGTGGCTCCCCTCTCAGTAAAAACCAGAGTCCTCATTGTGGTCCACCAGGCCCTGCATGATCTGCTTCCTGCCGACCCCTCACTTCTCACTTCATACCACCTCCCCCAGCTGTGTCCGGCCACTCTTAGTGACATGACCCACTCACTCAGCCTCATAGCGTTTGACCTGTATCCTGTTTACTACACCCCTTAACACCCCCCCCCCCGAGCCAACCCAAAGCCACTGTCTCAGGGAGGCCTTCTTTCCTCACCCCACCTTTCAAAAGGAGCCTGTGTGGGTCTGGCCCCAGCTTCTGAGGTCACTCTCAATCACCGTTCCTTTGATCCATCACTTCCGTCACCATCTGAATTCATCTTGTTGACTTTGCTTATTTCTTTCATGTTTCTCCCTGCTAGTCTTTAAACCCCATAAGGCTAGAGTTGCACTGTAAATGGCTGTGTCTCCATTCCAGCTTCCCACATGCTGCCTGGCACATTTTAATTGTAGATGCCTAATGGCAGTAGCCCATTGATTTTTGGGCTCCCACTACATGCCAGGCAGTGTCCTAGGTGCTTGATATGTATTGGCTTGTTTAATGATCAGGTGGGCCACAATCCCGCTGACTTTGCAGAGGAGGAAGCTGAAGCTGAGAGGACCTACCCTGGGTCTCAGCCAGCAATAAGCTGAGTTGGCACTGGAACCTGGCCCCATGCTTAATCAGCACCAGACTTTAGGAAGGAACTCTAATACAGGGAACACCTTGGTGTGTGTTAGGCAGAGCCTGCCCCCTCCTCTGGGGAGTAAGGCTTGCCCTTCAGTCCTTTCCCGCTCCTCATAGCATTTTTGTGCTGCCTGAATCTGCCCAGCGCTATCTGGTGACCCTGGGTAGAAAACAAGACCCCGCAAGATTCAGTAAGCTGCCCAGAGTGTCAGCTGGCGGCTTCAGAACCTGGCCTAGAGCTGGGTCCCGCTATCTCATGCCTGCACTCCCTGGCCGCCTCCAGTCCCTAGTGCAGCCTTTGCCTGTTCTCCACACTCACTTGTAGCCCACGTCGCACCAGCCCAGCGTCTGCGAATGGTAGTGCTGCACGTTCCGGACCTGCTGCTGGCACAAGGCTGGAGTGTTGCAGGTGCTGCCCGCCGTGTGCGACACCACCACGTAGCGCACGGGTAGTTTCAGGTGCTGGGAGCACTTGGATGCCAAGGCCCTCCACTCGCTCCGGGGCACGACGAGGGTGCAGGAGGCCGGCTCTTCTGTGTTCCGAGCCGCTCCGAGTCGGAGGAGGGCGAGGAAGGCGCAGGCGAGCAGCGCACGGCGGCCGGGCATGGCTGGGAGCGCGCGCAGGGAGGGCTGAGAGCCGCAGCGGCCAGGCCTCCTTTATGTGCTGGGGCTGAGCGGCTGGGAGGTTCTTGCTTCACGCCACCGAGAGGCTTCCGGGCCGGTCGCCCGGGCCCCCGGACTCAGCTTCCCTTTCTTCTCTGGCGGGGCTGGAACAGGGTGTGGTGTGGTCGGGGTCTGGAAGGCCCAGGGCCCGGATCCCTGCCCTGCAACTTGCACCGGAGAGGACCCCTGGCATTGGCACATCTTCCTGCAGGGACTGAGGTAACAACGGTTCCCATTTTTTAAACACTTCCTTCTTCCAGGTCCACTCCGGACTCCATTTAACCCTTGCAGCAAACTGAAAAGGTGAGTACTGGGAAGTGCATTTCACGGCGGAGTAAACCGGGGTTGAGACGGAGGAAGTCAGCTGCTGAGACGCGAGCCGCGCAGAGCCTGGTGGTCCAGGGCCCGAGTCGGAGCCAGGCTGCCTGCGCTGGAATTCTGCCACTTTCTAGTGTGTGATCTCCAGTAACCTCTACGTGTCTCAGTTGTCCCCCTTTGTAGTATGGGTATGATAATATGAGGTACCCAACTCGTGGGGTCGATGAGGGATTAAATGGGTTGACAAGGGTAGGGCCTTTCGAAGATGTCTGGCTCATAGCGCCACTTAAGTGCCACTGGGACTCAAACTCAAGCCGACCGTTGGTAGTAAGCAGCATGCTTTTTATGGCTGCCACTCGCTGCATTCTGGAGAGGAGGGCATCTGAGGTCCGGAGAGGGGCAGCCATTTGCCTAGGGCCACTGAGTGTGTTGGGATCACCTGCTGGGACAGAAGGCTTTCCTGGGGCCTCTGTTCTACCCAGGCCCCCTTTCCCACACCTTCCTAGACCACACGGGGAGTTCAGGGCAGACTTCTTTTCCTTTTTTCCTTCCACTCTAGAAAATCATAAAAGTAACACATGCTAGCTGCAACAAGTTGAACTGACAGAAAATGTTATTGACCTGGGCAATATATCTAATTTATTTTTCATAATAGTTGAACAATATTTCATGGTATAGGTTCACCATTGTTGATGTAATCTTTTCTTTTTCTTTTTCTTTTTTTTTTTTTGCGGCTGGCATGGGGATCTGAACCTGTGACCTTGGTGTAATAAGGCTGTACTCTAACCAACTGAGCTAACTAGCCAGCTCAATCTTTTCTTTTTTGAAGGATTTTCAGTTTTTTACCTTATGTTACACAAAATATTCTTGAGCATACAACCCTGCACACTGGACTTGTTAGGTCAAAGAATGCACATATTTAATAGATATTACCTGATCATTTTCCCCAAAAGGCTGTTAACAATTCATATTTTCACCAGTAATGTATTGGAACCTCCTTTTCCCCACCCCAGAAGTGGGTGTTATCACTTCTTAAATTTATGGATAGAAAGTGATATCTTGTAAGTTTAATTAGCATTTTTATGACCACCCAAGAGACTTCGTATTTTTCTATGTTCTCTGCCTATTTGGATTTGCTCTTCTGTCAATTGCTTGTTTATATTCATTGTCCATGTAAAAAAAAATCGGGTTGTTTGCCTTTTTGTTATCATTTGCAAGATGAAGAAAAGAATCCCATAACAGGTATGATCAAGTTGTTGGGTATGTACATTTTGTGTGTGTAAGTTTTTTAAAGAGGAATTAAAGGATAATGTATATGTAGAAAAGTATACAAACACACTTTTAATAGAGTTAATAGAATTAATAGAGTGGAAAGCTCTATTTTTTTTTTTACAAAGTCAGTACACCTGTGTATCCAGTACCCAGATCAAGAAATAGAGCTAGTTTAAATTTGAGTAGATATTGCCAAATATCATTCTGAAAAGGTTTTAGTATTTATTTTCACCAGCAATATAATCAGTTTGAAAATGCTTTACTAAACCAAGGAACAGAATGTATTAGGGTTCTCCAGAGAGACAGAATCAATAGGATATGTTATAATTATATGAGAGGGATTTATTAGGGGAATTAGCTCACGTGACTATGAAGAAAAGTCCCACGATAAGCTGTCTGCAAACTGGATGCTGGTAGCGTGGCCCAGTCCAAGTCCAAAGGCCTCAAAACCAGGTAAGGTGATGGTGTCCTTGGTGTAAGCCCTGGAACCCAAGAGCTGAAGAGTCTTGAGCTGAAGAATCCCAGTGGATTGGATGGTTCCCACCCACACTGAGGGTGGGTCTTTCCCACCCAATCCAATCAGACTCATACTAATCTCTGCTGGAAACACCCTCATGGACACACCTGAAAAGATGGCTTTACTGGGTTTCTCAGCATTCCTTCATCTAACCAAATTGACACCTAGAATTAACCTTCACAAGTCCACCCCTTGTCAACTTGGTGTCCATACTATCTCCTTAAATCACACTTAATTTTCAAATTGTACAATAACATAATAGTTTTGCCTAACATGATACGCTATCCTCCGTACAACTAGAAATGCATTAATCCCTTTTCAAGAAGAAAAAGGTAAAGTCCTTAAATGATATTTACCTTTCTTCCGATATCCCATAACTTAAAATTGCAAATGCTACGAAGTAATGTTAACATTTAAATGCTGGTATAAAGTTATTAAGTCTCATGGTACATGGCAAAGAATAACAAGAACAAAAACAAAGATAATTGCTTAATATGCGTACAGTATAGAGACATACAAACATATTCTTAACACAACAGGGAGAACAATTACAATCCTCATTCCTGTAACTGGTCACGTGGTTGAAGCTGGTATTTGTAACTACCTTCTTCTACTACCTATTCTGTGTTCCCTTTCCCTTCAGCGAGCACCTCAGCAGGTCGTGGTTCTTTACCTGGCAGAGTGACCCAAACCTTCATCGAGTCTGGGTCATTCATAGTCTTGCCTGGATTTGGTTGTTGTAATTTTCCATTGACCCTAATCACAGGGCATGGTAGTACTAAGAGACGTCCTAAGGGATCTCCTGTATTTCAGATAAATAGTCTTCCTCACCTCCATTGTGAAGTAGTCGTCCAACTTCCCTTTGGTAGTCCGGGTCAATCAACCAAGCCAACACAGTCACTCCTTTCTTTTTTTTTTTTTTCCTTTTTGTCTTTTTTCGTGGCCGGCAACGGATCGCAACCCTCAGTGTCACGCCCGTACCGGACCGAGACCGGCAACGGGATCGCAACCCTTGGCGTTGCCCCCGCACCTCACTCAGCCAGTGAGCGGCCGGTCTGTATGTGGGATCCGAACCCTCGGTGGGAGCACCACTGCGCTTCCCAAGCAGCGCACTATAGCAGTGCGCCACCGGGCCGGCCCCACAGTCACTCCTTTCTGAGCCTGTTGACTCAGAGGCATGAGGAGCCCCAAGTGTCCAGGTGGCAGCCTTAACTTCCAGTTTAGTGGGATCATTGTTGTGTCTCCTGATGGAAGCATTCCTCTGTCTGGAACCAAGACTGCTAGACCAGCAGAGCATAAAGATGCGCGGACAGGAAGCAAAAATTTTGCTAATGGTTCCCTAAGGATAATGGTGAGTGGTGCCACTTCCGTTTCCACCCCTTGATTCCTGGACCCGTGAGTCCTGGCTATGGGAGAGACAGTACCATATATTGGCCACTGATTTAGAGCATATACAGCCTTCTGGAGAACTTTGCCCCAACTCTGCAAGGTATTGTCACCTAGCTGGCACTGTAACTGTGACTTCAAAAGGCCGTTCCACCATTCTAGCAGACTGGCTGCTTCAGGATGATGGGGAACATGGTAAGACCAGTGAACTCCATGAGCATGAGCCCATTGCCGCACTTCCTTAGCTGTGAAGTGAGTTCCCTGGTCAGAAGCAATGCTGTGTGGAATGCCATGATGGCGAATAAGGCATTTTGTGAGTCCACGGATGGTAGTTTTGGCCGAAGCATTTCGTGCTGGGAAGGCAAATCCACATCCAGAGTAAGTGTCTATTCCAGTAAGGACAAAATGTCCCTTCCATGATGGAAGCAGTCCAGTGTCATCAACCTGCCACCAGGTGGCTGGTTCATCACCCCAGGGAATGGTGCCACATCGGGGGCTCAGTGCTGGTCTCTGATGCTGGCAGATTGGGCACTCAGTGGTTGCTGTAGCCAGATTGGCCTTGGTGAGCAGAAGTCCATGTTGCTGAGCCCATGCGTAACCTCTATCCCTGCTACCCTGGCCACTTTGCTCATGCGCCCACTGGGTGATGACAGGGGTGGCTGGAGAAAGAGGCTGACTAGTATCCACAGAACAGGTCATCCTGTCCACCTGATTATTAAGGTCCTCCTCTGCTGAGGTCACCTTTTGATGGGCATTCACATGGGAAACAAATATCTTCACATCCTTTGCCCACTCAGAGAGGTCCATCCACATACCTCTTCCCCAAATTTCTTTCTCACCAATTTTCCAATCATGTTCCTTCCATGTCCCTGACTATCTGGCCAAACCATTGGCTGCGGCCCATGAATCAGTCTATAATCGCACATCTGGGCATTGCTCCTTCCAGGCAAAGTGCACAACCAAGCGCACTGCCTGAAGTTCTGCCCACTGAGAGGATCTGCCCTCACCACTGTCCTTCAGGGATGTCCCAGAAAAGGGGTGCAGTGCCGCGGCTGTCCACTTCCGGCTGGTGCCTGCATATCGTGCAGAACCATCTGTAAACCAGGCTCTAGCCTTGTCCTCCTCTGTCAGCTGATCAGAGGGAGCTCCCCATGAGGCCACAGGTGCAGGCTGGGAAGAGAAGGCAGCGTAGCAGGAGTAGGAACCAGGGGCATTTGGGCCACTTCCTCATGTAACTGACTTGTGCCTTCAGGACTTGCCTGGGCCCGATCACGTATATACCATTTCCATTTGATGATGGAGTGCTTCGGTGCACACCCAACCTCATGACTTGCTGGGTCAGATAACACCCAGTTCATGATGGGCAGCTCAGGTTGCATGGTAACTTGGTAGCCCATAGTCAAGCATTCAGTTTCTACTAAGGCCCAATAGCAGGCCAAGAGCTGTTTCTCAAAAGGAGAGTAGTTGTCCGCAGATGATGGCAGGGCCTTGCTCTGAAATCCCAAGGGTCTCCACTGTGATTCACTTATAAGGGCCTGCTGAAGTCTCCATACTGCATCCCTATCTGCCACTGACACTTCAAGGACCATTGGGTCTGCCGGATCATATGTCCCAAGGGGCAGAGCAGCTTGCACAGCAGCCTGGACCTGTTGCAGAGCCTTCTCCTGCTCTGGGCCCCACTCAAAACTAGCAGCCTTAGTGTCACTCAGTAGGTGGGCCAGAGTAACACACCCAAGTGAGGAATATGTCGCCTCCAAAATCCAAATAGGCCCACTAGGCGCTGTGCCTCTTTCTTGGTTGTAGGAGGGGCCAGATACAACAATTTATCCTTCACCTTAGAAGGGATATGTCAACGTGCCCCACACCACTGGATCCCTAAAAATTTAACTGAGGTAGGAGGCCCCTGAATTTTAGTTGGATTTATTTCCCATCCTCTGACATGCAAATGTCTTACCAATAAGTCCAGAGCAGTTGCTACTTCATGCTCAGTATGTCCAATCAGCATAATGTCATCAATGTAAGGGAACAGCATAATGTCTTATGGAAGGGAAAGGTGATCAAGATCCCTGTGAACTAAATTGTGACATAGGGCTGGAGAGTTGATATACCCCTGAGGTAGGACAGTAAAGGTGTATTGCTGACCTTGCCAGCTGAAAGCAAACTGCTTCTGGTGGGCCTTATGGACAGGAATGGAGAAAAAGGCATTTGCCAAATCAATAGCTGCATACCAGGTACCTGATGTGTTAATTTGTTCAAGCAATGAAGCCACGTCTGGCACATCAGCTGCAATTGGAGTCACCACTTGGTTAAGCTTATGATGATCCACTGTCATCCTCCAAGATCCGTCTGTCTTCTTCATGGGCCAAATAGGAGAGTTGAATGGGGATGTGGTGGGAATCACCACCCCTGCCTCTTTCAAGTCCTTAATAGTAGCACTAATCTCTGCAATCCCTCCAGGGATGTGGTATTGTTTTTGATTTACTATTTTCCTAGGTAGAGGCAGCTCTAATGGCTTCCATGTGGCCTTTCCCACCATAATTGACCTCACTCCACAGGTGAGGGAACCAATGTGGGGATTCTGCCAGCTGCTAAGTATGTCTATTCCAATTATGCATTCTGGAACTGGGGAAATAACCACAGGATGGGTTAGCCATTTGCCCCTGTACCATTTATGATATAGTCAGACCTGGTTTTAAATTTCAGTCCTGCCACTTATTAGCTAACTGATCTTGGGCAATTGGGCAGCGTTTGACATAGCCGACCACTTCCTTCTTTTCAAAATGTTCACTTCCCTTAGCTTCTGTGATATAAGACTGTCTTGATTTTCCTTCTGCTTCTCTGGCTTGTCCTTTTTTGGTCTCTTTCAGATTCATTCTTCCTTCCCTGACCATTGTACTTTTTCTGCCAGGTCATCTTATCCACATAGTGGCTTCAGCTACCACCAAAATGCAGATGATTCCCAGATCTCTGTGTCTAGCCCAGAGCTCTCAGCTGAGTTCTGGATCTGTGTACCCACCTGCCTACTTAACATCTCCACTTGGAGATCCCACAGACACCTCCAATGCAAGATGATGCAAGATTTCTCCTCCAAAATCAGCCTTCTTTCAGGAGTCTCTGTCCAAGGGAATGGTATCACCATTTTCCAGTTACAAAAGCCATAAATCAGGGCCGGCCCGTGGCTCACTCGGGAGAGTGTGGTGCTGATAACATCAAGGCTGTGGGTTCGGATCCCATGTAGGGATGGCCGGTTCGCTCACTGGGTGAGCGTGGTGCTGACAACACCAAGTCAAGGGTTAAGATCCCCTTACCGGTCATCTTTAAAAAAAAAAAAAAGCCATAAATCTGAGCACCATCATTGACCAACCCCTGATCCCTTCCCTCCTGTATCCTGCACCCAAAATCATGCCCAGCACACAGCATGTGCTCACTAGTTATCAAATGATTGAATGAATTTGCAATCCACCCTCAAGTCACATTTCTGTTATCTTCTAAATATCTTATGAATTGGACTACTTCTGTCTATTTCCACTCTTTTCATCTTGGTTCAGTCACCATCTCCCTTCACCTGAATTTTGCTCCCTCCTCCTCAGTGACCTTCTAGTATGCACTCTGGCCCAGCGATGCCAAATCTCAGCTCTGATGTCTTTTCTGAGGGTCACCCTCAAAATGAGTCACATTCTCCTGTGGCTTCTCATGACTCTTAGGATGAGTCTGAAGCTCCTCACTAGGGCTGACAGCATGGGATGCCCCCACCCTAGGCTCATCTCACTACCTCCCGAGACCTTTTTTCTGGGTCTCCCAGCCACTTTGCTCTTCTTGCTGCTCTTGAACTTGCTTTGACTACCCTGCCTCTATGGGGACTTTGTACACACTGTGTACAAGTTTTAAATAGAGGAACTTGAGAAATTCAGGAACTTTGTACCTTTGCTTTAAGGTTACAAAACATCACACTAGCCTTTTGTAAAAATACAGGAATATTTACACATCTGCTAAAGATACTAAGAATATAAACATTAGCCAGGTGGGGCAAAGTCTTCCCTTGTTAGACTTTTATTTATTCTGTATCTTGTCAGCCTAAAACTGAGACATCTGTGGGCATTTACTACAACTTCAATGGATAATTGCTATATTGCCTTTAATCCTGAGACTATATTACGTGTGTACTATTTTGATAGGAGGAAATTAGATTTACTCCCGTTTGTTTCAGAAAATTGAATTGTTAAATACGTAACACACTAGCTGTCTTATTTAATCTGTTACAATTAATTCAGCCATTATAAAAACTCCTCAGATACTCTTGCAGTTAGCAAAAACCACTTGTTTTCTTTGTGGTATTAAAAATGTAGTAGTAAAATTAAATGGTGATGACAACAAAGTCAAGTTTAAGATGCAATGCAGAATCTTGGTTTTTTTTTTCGACATTCCCAAGCCTGGAATGCTCACCCCCCTCCACTTGCCCCATCCTTATTGTCACCTACTGTTCCTTCCATATCACCTCCTCAGGGTGACACCTCCTTTCTGATTCTCAGACTAGGACAAATTTGCTCTCCCCACACCATTTTCTCCTTCTTTGTACTTATCACAACTGTAGTTTTTAACTTAACTATAAAATTCTTTAATTGCTGTCTCTCCTAGCATACAATGAGGTCTAAAAGTAGGGTCATTGTATAACTTGTTGTTCAAGCCATGACTCTTGAGAGTAAAGGAGGGATAATTGTGCTGGGCCAACAGGCCTAAATGGGACTGTACAACTAGTCCAGGACATATAATTGCGCCATTTAAAGATAAGGAAGGGGACTTCCGGTCAAGATGGCGGAATAGACGGACCCTAGCGTCACTCTCTCCCACAAATCAACCGGTTTAAACTATAAAAACATAACATTAAATGCATATGAAATGGGGAGACGTCCAGCGGGGCAGGCAGAAGCTCCGTGGAGACCACATGCCCTGCGGGGCCGCCGTCGCATGATCTGGCAGATAGGCTTCACTGCTGCCACCCAGCTCCATTCCCAGCTCAGCCCAGTGTGCACAGACTGGAGAGACGTCCAGCAGGGGAGGCGGAGGCTCCGCAGAAACCACACACCCTGTGGGGCCACCACTGCGTGATCCAGCAGGTAGGCTTCACTGCAGGCACCCGGCTCCATCCCAAGCCCAGCCTAGCGCACACAGAGCAGGGAGACATCCTGCAGGGGAAGGGGAAGCTCCACAGAGACCACATGCTCTGCGGTGCCTCAGTGCATCCCAGCAGCCCGGCCCAGAGCGCACAGAACAGGGAGAAGTCCAGCACGGGAGGTGGAAGCTCAGCAGAGACCACACACCCTGCAGTACCGCCCGGTGATCCAGCAGCCTGGCAGAGTCCAAGCTGACCAGAGAGGTGGCTCCCTGGAGAAGCCCACGACCCGAGGCAACCACACACGCAAGGCACTAGTGGCCAACTGAGCACTCACTGAGGTAGCCATACCAAATTGGCAACCACAGCAACATCTTACTCAGTCAATAGTGTCAAACCTGTGGACTGTGAAACCCCCTGCCACAATGAATGAACATCAAAGAAAAGACACCAGGAATATGAAAAATCAAGAAAGTACACCACCAAAGGATAATAACTCTCAAGCTCTGGATCCTATAGAACAAGAAGCTCTTGAAATGACTGACAAGGAATTTCAAGTGATAATTCTAAGGAAACTGAATGAGATACAAGAAAACTCAGCTAGACATCATGATGAAACAAGGAAAAGTATACAGGACCTGAAAGAGGAATGTAAAAGGAAATCAATGCCCTGAAGGAAATGGTTAATGGACTTCTGTGGACAGCACCCAAGGACATGTTCACTTGGTGAACTCACAAACGAGTTAGCCAAGGAATGTCAAGGATTGCAGACAATCCTTGCCAACGCTTGAAGTTGTGAGAACACTTTCTTGGGATGTTCCCAGGAGACACAATATAGATAACCAAGTGCCTCAGAAGGGAGGTAGCGGCCTTCTGCTCTTGAGAATAGTATAGCAGGATTTATGCATTAATGCTTATCTCGCATGCACTAGCTTGCTACATGTAATAAAAGCTGTGACAGCGGCTGGGTCGGTGCTATTTGCCTGAGAGAGCAGTGGCCCCCCGCTCTTCACCTGCGTCTCGTCTGCTGCGTCTTCTTTTGCGTCTCCGATCATTTTAATCAACATGTGGCGCCCAAATGTGGGACACGAAAGGTAAGACGTGGGAACGGACGGGACCGAAGAGGTTTTAACGGACGGCGAAGAGTTATGCCATCTCTTCGGGAAATTTAGAGTCGGGGCATAATGGGGAATTTCCCATCAGTGTTAAGTGTTTAAATGTTAAGTGATTAAGTGTTAAGTGTTAATGATCAGTGTTAAGTGATTATAGGGCAGTATTGAAATCATTGTTGACTGCTTCAGGATTAAAAATTAAAGAGAAGGTTTTACTTTCATTATTAAAAAAGATACAGAAACATTGTTATTGGTTTACTCCAGACAATAAGAACCAATTTGATTTAAAAATTTGGAGACAGATTGGTAAAGCTTTACGGAGAGCTCATCAGGCTGGAGAAGTTATATTAGCAGAGGAATGGGCAGCTTTTAACATGGTGGTTTTAGCCTTGCAACCTTTTCTTTCTTTCTTTTTTTTAAAAGATGACCGGTAAGGGGATCTTAACCCTTGACTTGGTGTCGTCAGCACCACACTCAGCCAGTGAGCGAACCGGCCATCCCTATATGGGATCTGAACCCGTGGCCTTGGTGTTATCAGCACTGCACTCTCCCGAGTGAGCCACGGGCCGGCCCCTTGCAACCTTTTCAATCTGATTCAGATGACAGCAGTCAGCATTCTCAATCTGATTCAGTAAAGCCACAAAAAAACCCTTTTTCTTCACATATATATGAGACTCCTCCTGAGCCTTCTGCCCCTCCCATGCCCAATTCAGAGTCTGATGATCATTCTGATTTTTCTGATGATGAGACTGATATTCCAAAACCTGAATTAGAAAAGAAATGTCTGATTTAATCTAAATCATACCCACCATTACCTAAGACCCCTGACGATCCAAAATTGGATGTTTTGGACGATCTTATTCAAAAATTGGAGCCTTGCTTACAGGATGCACAAGCTTTCCCTGTTGTACAGCAGAAATCAATCCCTCCGTTTGCTTCTGCCTCTGGCATTCCTCATCATATTTTTAAATTTCCAAATTCGCCTCAAATGACAAAGGTTATGTTAGATGCTGATTCAGGGGCTCCCCAAAAGACTCTTCCTGACATGCCTCCTAATAGATTTTTTATTTTCCAATTTTGAGACAGGAAATGCCTCCTAGTGAAGAATTTCCTAATGAATTTTTTCAAGTGCAATATGATCCTGTCAGTTTTCAATATTTAAAGATACTTAAGCAGGCTGTTAGTACTTATGGTATTGCCTCCCCTTATGTTACTGGACTTTTAATGTCTTTTGCTGAGGACAATTTACTTATCCCAAAAGATTGGGAAATGCTTGCTCGTACGACTTTAAAATCTCCTCAGTACATACAGTTTAAATCATGGTGGCGAGATAAAGCAGAAAGGGTGTCTTGTCTAAACGCTTATCAGCGTAATGGAGGGCCTGATGTAGAACAGCTTACGGGTACTGGTGCCTGGGCAGATTTTCAACAGCAATGCCAAATGAACCCTGCTGCCCTTGCCCAATTAAAGGCTATTTGCCTTACGGCTTGGCAGCAGATTCAAGACTCAGGACAATCCCCCCAAACTTTTGTTAAGATAATAATGCAAGGTCCTAATGAACTTTATACTCATTTTTTGGTCCGGCTTCATGTTGCTGTCAAAAGAGCAATTAGTAATGAGCAAGCTCGGAAATTTTACATATGGGTGATATTTTAATTGCTATGCCTCCAACTTTTTCTTGCCCAGAATTGTTACAGATTATTCGTGCCACACTTCAGGATTTTGGTCTTTTAATTGCGGAGGATAAGATTCAATCACAACCTCCTTTTTCTTATTTAGGACAAAAGATTACTGAACAAATCATTATTCCTCAAAAGGTACAAATTCAAAGGGATTCATTATAAACTTTAAATGATTTTCAAAAGTTATTGGGAGATATAAATTGGTTTCACCCTTCACTGAGTATCCCAACATATGCCTTACATCATTTATTTTCAACACTAAAGGGCGATCCAACCTTGGATAGCCCTCGAGTGTTAACCCAAGAAGCCGAATCTGAGTTACAACAATTGGAAAATATTATCCAACAAGCTCAATTACAAAGAATTACTGACTATACAAATTTACAACTTGTGATTTTTTCATACACCTCATTCACCCACCGGTGTGTTACTACAACAAGATAATATTATTGAATGGCTTTTTCTTCCGCATAAAACTACTAAATCATTGGAAACATATATAGATAAAATTTCTGTTTTGATTACTAAAGGGCGGCTCCGTTTCCGTCAGTTAACTGGTCAAGATCCTTGTGTTATCGTACTGCCTTTGTCTCACAATGAGATACAAGCCTTGTATGCTTTGAATATACGGTGGCAATTGGCTGTTAGTGAATTTTTAGGAAGTTTTACATCTCACTATACTTCTCATAAGATGCTTCAATTTCTACAGAGAACATCTTGGATTCTTCCTCATTGTGTTACATTTTCTCCTATATCTAATGCAAAAACTTACTTCACAGATGCTAACAATTTTGGCCTGGCAGGATATACGGACACAGTAAACCATAAAGTCCTTCAAAGTCCTTATACTTCAGTTCAGAAAGCTGAATTGTACGCTATATATTTACTTTTAATTGATGTAGGAGATATTCCTTTAAATATTCTTTCAGATTCCCAATATGAATCCAAGTGGTACAAACTATAAAAACTGTTACTATTCCTTCTGATTCTAATG
>NW_007727836.1:2226-2929 GCF_000696425.1 Galeopterus variegatus | reverse complement strand
GACTTGGTGTTGTCAGCACCACGCTCAGCCAGTGAGCGAACCGGCCATCCCTATATGGGATCCGAACCCGTGGCCTTGGTGTTATCAGCACCGCACTCTACCGAGTGAGCCACAGGCCGGCCCCTAATCAATACTCTTGTAGGTTCTGTTTCGCAGGCCACTGAGGCTCATTCCCGTTTTCATTGCAATGCTCGCTCTTTACATCATGATTATCATATTTCATAGACTCAAGCCCATGCGATAGTACAACAATGCCCCATATGTCAAAAATTAGATGCAGTTCCTTTATCAGCCGGGGCCAACGACCATGGGAATGCTCCTTTACAGTTATGGCAAATGGATGTTAGTATTGTTCCTGAATTTGGTAAATTGAAACATGTTCATGTTTCTGTGGATGTTTTTTCACGTTTTATGTGGGCAACACCGCTGGCATCTGAGCGTGCTGATGCAGTTATTTCTCATCTCTTGGAGGTCTTTGCTGTCATGGGAATTCCTATACAGTTAAAAACGGATAATGCCCCTTCATATATTTTTTTTTTTTTGTCTTTTGTCTTTTTCCGTGTCCGGCAACGGATCGCAACCCTCAGTGTTGCCCCCGTACCAGACCGGGACTGGCAACGGGATTGCAACCCTCGGTGTTGCTCCCGCGCCTCGCTCAGCCAGTGAGCGGGAACCAGTCTGTATGTGGGATCCGAACCCTCGG
>NW_007727836.1:0-1735 GCF_000696425.1 Galeopterus variegatus | reverse complement strand
CCCCGGGGGGGGGGCGCCGCCGCACTTCCCAAGCGGCGCACTATCCAGTGCGCCACCGGGCCGGCCCCATGCCCCTTCATATTTATCTAAGAAATGTCAGTTATTTTTCCAGGCCTATAATATTAAACATTTTACTGGTATCCCTTATAATAGCACAGGTCAAGCCGTTGTTGAACGGCATAATAGAACACTTAAATCTTTATTACAAAAACAAAAAGGGGGAGATTATATGGAATCCCCAAGACGATGAATAGCCCAAGCTCTATTTACTCAGAATTTTAGAATAGAAATGCAGAAAATTCAACACCAGCTGAAAGACAATGGGCACATGTATCTAGTGAACCACTACAACAACCTATATATTATTATGATACACTAAAATCCCTTTGGCTTCTGGCGGTAGTTAACCATTGGGGCAGAGGTTATGCTTATATCTCCACAGATACTGAGTCCTTTTGGATACCGGATAAGAGGATTAAGCTGAGAAATGGCTCAAAAGAAAAAGAAGGAAATGGAAGAGGTTTGGAAAGACATAGCAGATCTTCAGATTGATCCAAATAGCCAGAAAATGTTTCGTTATTCACTACCAAACACTCAAATGGTGACTATACCAACTTGGGGACAAATAAAGAAATGGACTCAAGAAGCAAATAAGATCACTGAACGACATGGTCATGGGGGTGATGCATCGGCAATGTTTTTGGCCACGATGGCTTTGGTGTCCACTCAGGTTGGTTTTGTCACTGCTGATAATCATACTTATTAGGCCTATATTCCACATCCTCCCATTAATCGGGCCATTTCTTGGTATGATGCCCCATTGTTANGATTTGCACCTCCATTTCCTCATTTACCATATTATCCATTACAAAAAGATTTGTGGAAACTCCCTGCATCTTTATATCCTTTACATACATGGATTGGAGGTATGACTCATTCCTCATCAAACTATTCCTTAAACTTCACTGTAAACAGTTTCATATATGTTCACAGTTGTGTACGATTACCTTATTTAATGATGATTGGACAAATTAATTGGAAACAAACCACTGGTGAGATAAATTGTTTAGGTAATTGCTCATTATATACTTGTTTAAATCATACCATGAGCATTAATTTTTCTAAAGGTAGTTTATATATCTTGAAGGCAAGAATTGGCATTTGGTTACCAGTAAAACTTAATCTACCGTGGCAGTACTCCCCTGCTGCTGGTTTCTTACCATATGTAGCTGAGTCTTTGCTAAAACATTAAACTGCAAATGGCAAAAACAAAAAGGGGGAGATGAAGGAAATGGTTAATGGACTTCTGTGGACAGCACCCAAGGACGTGTTCAATTGGCGAACTCGCAAACGAGTTAACCAAGAAATGTCAAGGATTGCAAACAATCCTTGACAATGCTTGAAGTCGTGAGAACACTTTCTTGGGATGTTCCCAGGAGACACAATATAGATAACCAAGTGCCTCAGAAGGGAGGTAACGGCCTTCTGCTCTCGAGAATAGAATTTATGCATTAATGCTTATCTCGCATGCACTAGCTTGCTAAATGTAATAAAAGCTGTAACAGTGGCTGGGTCGGCGCTATTTGCCTGAGAGAGCAGTGGCCCCCCGCTCTTCACCTGCATCTCGTCTGCTGCGTCTTCTTTTGCGTCTCCGATCATTTTAATCAACAATGCCCTGAAAAAAAAAATGTAGCAGAACTTGCCGAACTGAAGAAGTTATTCAGTGAAATAAAAA
>NW_007727835.1:364055-364420 GCF_000696425.1 Galeopterus variegatus | reverse complement strand
ACGTTTGGAGATCATTGAACTTCCTGGATCTGAAGATCTGTGATTTTTCCTATACCTGGGACATTTTCTGCCACTATTTTGTTGAATATGTTTTCAATGCAATCTCTGTTTTCCTCCCCTTCTGGAAAACCCATGACTAAGATATTTGAGCGCTTAAGGTTGTCTGATATCTCCCTCAGGTTTTCTTCAATGTCTTTGGTTCTTTTTTCTTTTTTCTTTTTTTTGTCTGCTTGTGTTATTTCAAACATCCCATCTTCAAGTTCAGAGGTTCTCTCTTTAACTTCGACAAGCCTGCTGGTTAAAATCTCCATTGTGTTTTTTATTTCGCTGAATAACTTCTACAGTTTGGCAAGTTCTGCTACATT
>NW_007727835.1:360453-363791 GCF_000696425.1 Galeopterus variegatus | reverse complement strand
CTCTGGCCCAGGCTGCTGGATCACACAGTGGTGGCCCCACAGGGTGTGTGGTTTCTGTCAAGTCTCTGCCTCCCTAGCTGGACGTCTCCCCACTCTGTGCGCACTCGGCTGGGCTGCTGGATCTCGCAGTGGCTGCCCCACAGTGTGTTTTCTGCTGAGTCTCCACCTCCCTAGCTGGATGTCTCCCCACTCTGTGCACACTAGGCTGGGCTGGGATGTGGCTTCTGCAACCCTTGTCTATCATCCGGGCCTTCACGACCCTGCTCAGCACCACCTCGCCCAGGAAGTCTTCCAGGTTTCTGCTAGGCGCAGATGCCTGGTCACTCTGGGTGCCTTTGTAGCATTGTGTAGATCTTTCTCGGGACTTATCACCTTCCTTCTGGTCTCATGGTTATTTGTGTACTTGTCTTATCTCCCACACCAGAGCATGAGCTCCTCAGGGGAGGAGCCTGCCGCACACGGTTCACTTTTGAATCCCCCGGCACGGACTGACTCTGGTATCCTCCCACAGTCAGCTCTCTGTCAGGTTCAAGCGAACTTGGGAACACTCCGACCACACTATTCCTAACCAGAAATCGGTTAGGCGTTTTTCTGAACTGGTGGCTAGAGTGATTGTATCTGCCTCCTGGTAACAGGAAGTTTACCGGGGGCTGGAGCCCACGGTGTGGTGGAGTGACAGTCAGCCCAGCCCGCACTTCCCTGCCCTCCCAACCCTCCCAATGCTGGCCAGGGACACCCCACGCCACCAGCCCCACCAGAGAACTGCAGAGGGAGTGGGAGGGGAGGCTGGCCTTCAGGCCCTGGGAAGCCCCACGCCGGGGCAAGCCAGTGGGAAAGCTCAGTGAGGAGCCGAGTTGGGCGAGGAGGACAGGCCTGGCCAAGCTGGGGCAGAGCCACAACCACCTGAGAAAATGGAGGCAGCCCCAGGGCCAGTGAGTGGCCGGTGGGGCAGGTGGAAGCCAGGTGGGCATCTGCCCCATGAGCAGGGCTGGGCCGGGGGTCACTCATGGGGCTGGGCCAGCCTGGGGGCTCCCTCACCGCCTCTGCATTGTGGCCGTCCCCGTCCTCAGCTGCCGCCGCCTCGGGCTGCTCACTTTGTCCGCAGTGCAGCTTGGGCACTCCCAGGAAACTTCTTTTATGCCAGCCTGAAACCTCGAATCCTGAATAGGGCAGCTGGCCGCCTTCAGCGTGGCCCCGGCCTCTGGGATCCTGGCAGTGTCAACAGCGGCCCCGGTGCCCTGTTCCCTGTTTAGAAACTCACTTTTGCAGCTAAGAAATAGTTCTTTTCCTGCTCCACACTTCAAAGCTGTTGCCTGTAAACGAGGCAGCCTCTCCTGCCAGGGGCAAAGTGGCGGTCAGCCCCCACGTCCGGCCACCAGCAGCGGTCCTCCCTTAAGAGACAGCAAGAGGAAGGTCCACAAGTTTCCCGGCTGCCTAAGGCCCAGTGGCCACCTTTTCCACCTCAGCTACTCTGATGCTTTGATTTTTAAGTTTAAAAAATAGACTCATAAAGTTTTAAATGATCTAGAGAATGATAGTAGATTGAGCACCTACATTTACTTTTCTTCCCTCCCCAAACCACTCTAAAACAACAGTAATGTGATTTTACACACACACACACACACACACACACACACACACACACACACACACACACACTCTCTCTCTCTCTCTCTCTCTCTCTCTCTCTCTCCCTCACCCTCACCCTCAAAAACAAATAGGAGAGGAAAAAACTACAACAAAGCATTTTAGGCTGCAAATTCAGTGGATGAGATCTAACTAATTAAGCCTCACCCTCACCCTCAAAAACAAATAGGAGAGGAGAAAACTACAACAAAGCATTTTAGGCTGCAAATTCAGTGGATGAGATCTAACTAATTAAGCATATATGGGAAGCAGAATTCTGAGATGGGAAGCAGATAATCTCATTGGGTCCCAATTTTCATCACAGAATCTCCCAGATGTTCAGCAATTGGCAGCACTAATGGGCTGCCTCCAGAGTAGGGTGAAGTTCAAGCTAAAATCAGGAGTTTGAAAGCCTAAGAAGTAATCAGATCCTCAAATCTCTGAGCAACTTATGCTTTCCATTGTCCCTCCAGCAAAAAAAACTTAAGTTTAGTCTCTGGAGAGGATAAAACAGTCTTTAGACTGGGAAATGCAGGTATGGTTGAACACATCTACATAATGTGTATGACCACCCCCTCTTCTCCCAGCCTTCTTATTCCTCTCAGTTCCCAGAATTCTGGCAGTCAGTCATAGACCCTCCAGGCAGGAGATTGGAAGTTTTCATTCTTATTTCCTTTTTTTCTCCTGATTGGGAAACTTCCAAATATCTTCAAGTCCAGAAATTCTCTCGTCTGCTTGATCTAGTCTGTTATCAAAGCTCTCAATTGTATTTTTTATTTCACTCATTGAATTCTTCAGCTCCAAGATTTCTGTTTGGTTCTTTTGTATGATGTCTATCTCTTTGTTAAATTTCTCATTCAGATCATGAATTGTTTTCCTGATTTTATTGAACTGTTTGTATTCTCTTGTACCTCATTGAGTTTCCTTAAGATCATTATTTGAAATTCCTTTACAGGCATTTTGTAACTGTTCTTTTGTTTGGTGTCTGTTATTGAAGACTTATTGTGTTCCTTTGGGGGCATCATGTTTCCTTGCTTTTTCATGTTTCTTGAGTCCTTACATTGATATCTATGCATCTAATGGAGTAGTTGCTCTCCCTAATTTTATGAAATATATTACATAGAAATGACATTTTCCTGTAGGTGCGCCTTTGGGAGTCTGTTGGATATGTTATGTTGGTTTTCATTTTGGGTAGTCTCAGTAGTGTAGTCTCTTCACTGTTTCTTTGGTTGTAATTCTCCTTAGTTGTGTCTGCAAATGCTTCAGTAGTCTAGACTGTGGGAGCTCATGCCAACATGGGCTCTGTTTTGCTGGATTGGAGACTGGGCTGGTTGTTGAGCCAGGGGTGTGCAGGCACAGAGGGCCAACCAGCTGTTTGGTGNTGATCTATCCTGGAGAATGATCCATGTGCTGATGAGAAGAATGAATATTCTGAGGTTGTAGATGGAATGTTCTGTAGATATCTGCCAATTCCAATTGGTCTAGAGTTTGTTTAGATCTTGTGTTTCTCTGCTGATTCTTTGCCTAGGTGATCTGTCTAATATTTACAGTGGGGTGTTCAGGTCCCCTGCTATTACGGTATTAGTGTCTATTTCCTTCTTTAGGTTTAATAGAGTTTGTTTTATAAATCTGGTTGCTCCAACATTGGGTGCGTACATATTTATGATTCTTATTTCTTCTTGATGCATCAGTGCTTTTATCATTATGTAGTG
>NW_007727835.1:347127-359907 GCF_000696425.1 Galeopterus variegatus | reverse complement strand
AGTTCCCAGAATTCTGGCAGTCAGGCATAGACCCTCCAGGCAGGAGATTGGAAGTTTTCATTCTTATTTCCTTTTTTTCTCCTGATTGGGAAACTTCCAAATATCTTCAAGTTCAGAAATTCTCTCGTCTGCTTGATCTAGTCTGTTATCAAAGCTCTCAATTGTATTTTTTATTTCACTCATTGAATTCTTCAGCTCCAAGATTTCTGTTTGGTTCTTTTGTATGATGTCTATCTCTTTGTTAAATTTCTCATTCAGATCATGAATTGTTTTCCCGATTTTATTGAACTGTTTGTATTCTCTTGTACCTCATTGAGTTTCCTTAAGATCATTATTTGAAATTCCTTTACAGGCATTTTGTAACTGTTCTTTTGTTTGGTGTCTGTTATTGAAGACTTATTGTGTTCCTTTGGGGGCATCATGTTTCCTTGCTTTTTCATGTTTCTTGAGTCCTTACATTGATATCTATGCGTCTAATGGAGTAGTTGCTCTCCCTAAATTTATGAAATATATTACATAGAAATGACATTTTCCTGTAGGTGCACCTTTGGGAGTCTGTTGGATATGTTATGTTGGTTTTCGTTCTGGGTAGTCTCAGTAGTGTAGTCTCTTCACTGTTTCTTTGGTTGTAATTCTCCTTAGTTGTGTCTGCAAATGCTTCAGTAGCCTAGCTGTGGGAGCTCATGCCAACATGGGCTCTGTTTTGCTGGATTGGAGACTGGGCTGGTTGTTGAGCCAGGGGTGTGCAGGCACAGAGGGCCAACCAGCTGTTTGGTGTCTCTCTGAGGCACAGAGTCACTGCCCAGCTGGCTATCAGGCCAGGTATGAGCATGCAGCTGTGAAGTTGTCTCTTCCAGGGGGTTGCCTGACCAGCTTTCAGGATGGAAACAGGTAAGCTGGGTGCAAGGTGGTTGGGGTTCAAGTGGCTCTGGGAAGGCCTGTAAGAGAAGTGGATGTACTATGGAGAAAAATAAGGTAGGGAGCAGGGAAAGCAATTGAAAGTGTGGAAGGGGTGGGGGGATATTAATTTTACATACTATAATGAGGCATGTCCTAATAGTAAAGATGGCAACTGAGCAAAGATTTGAAGGAGGTGAGGGAGGGAGCCATGGGGGTATTTAGGGGAAGATTCAGATAGAGAGAAGAGCTGGAGAAAAAACCCTCAGGTGGGAGTGTGCCTGGAGAGTTTCTAGTACAGCAAGAAGAACAGCAATGCTGGAATGGATGGAGTTAGAGGACATGGTCAAGGGAGTAATAGAGATTGCATTATTTAGGGGCTTATTAAGTTCTTTAACTTTAACTCTAAATGAGCCAGGAGTCCTTATAAATCTTTTGAGCTGAGCAGTGACATTATCTGACTCATGTCTTGAACGAATCACTCTACTACTGTGTTGAGACTGGAATAAAGGTGGCCAAGAGTAACAACACAGAGAGTGTTTATGATGTTGTTGCAAAAATTCAGGTTGAGGTATCATGGTGATTTGAACTAGGGCAATAATCATGGAATTTATGAGAAGTGGTTTTCTGAGTTAGTTTGAAGGTAGAACTGATCATATTTCCTGATGGACTGGACATGGGTATGAGAGAAAGGAGTCAAGGATCACTCGGGTTTATATTTTGAGCAACTGAAAAAATTGAGTTATGGTTAGCTGATACGGGGAAAACCATGGGTAAATCAAGTGTAGAGTAGACGATTAGGAGCTTGTTTTGGGGCATGTTAGGTTAGAAATGCCTGTTAGATATCCCAGTGGATATGTAGAGAAAGAAATTGCATATACAAGTCTGAAATTCTGTGATCAAGAGATAAGAACTCCAGAGTTATCAACTGATAGGTGAAATGTAATGCCGTGAGGCTGGAGGAAGTACCGAGGGGATGAGTGTAGCTAGAAAAGAGATGAAGTCCTGGTACTAAGCCCTGGGAAACCCAAGGCTAAGAGAACAAGAAAAAGAAAACAGACCACTAAGGGTACTGAAAAGGAGCTACCAGGGAAGCCAAAAGGAAAATAGGAGAGTTTGATGTCTTAGACTCCAAGAGAAGAAAGTGTTTCAAAGAGGAAAGAGTGACCCACTCTATGTGAAATACCTCTGATAAATTAGAGAATTGACCATGTTTAGTAGTAGCAATATGATAAACAGCTCTTGCTTTTATCCTCTCCTTTTCATTCTTATTAATAGTACCCTTTCCTCAAACCTTTATGATATCTCACCTAGAATTCTCTATAAAAATTCCAAACATGTCAAAAAGTTCATGGAAAGATTTATATTATCTTTTAATTTTATTTTCCACAAACTTTCTTCCAGTACCCTCAAATGTACATATATTTCATATTGTCATCAGAGTAAACTTTTAAAATAATGCTCCCATCACATATTTTACAACATATTATGTTTGCTTTCCCTTGTTTCCACCACTAGATTAGTAACTTCTCAGAGTGAATCACGTAGATTCACTATTGAAAGAATGAATAAAGAAATAAAGAAAAGCTCTTCCTGATTACTGCAGCTATCATTAGTCCTCTGACTCCAATGACACTCATGTTTATTTAACCCTTGATGGTTATTTATTCTCATTTCATATGCATTTGTTTTGTCAGGTGACATTTGAGTATAAAGGTTGATTTATTAAGCATCGTCTACTATGTTCCAAACACCACCCTAAGCATCTTTCTCCTCCACTTTTCTAAGCATAATTTTTCCCTCTCAATGATCCTATAAGGTAATAATATTTTTTTTCCAGTAGAGAAATTCAAGGCTCAAAGAGGTTAATTCAACCTTGCACAGGGCTATTAGGTGGGAGAACCATGCTTTGCACACAAGCATTCTACCATATTAAATTATATTTGAAAGCATCGTGTATCATACTCTCCTTGAAGCTACTGTCCATGTGCTAAATTTTTTTCTGTACTCCTGACCCCTTCTCTGTCCCCAGCATACTGAGCACAGAGCAAGGCACATGATAGGATTTCAGGAAATATAAATGTCTGATGATTACTTCGTGGGATGTCCAAGCTTGCCTCAGGAGAGCCAGGTCTACAGGGTGGCTAACTTCTCCTTCCTAGTTACTGCCCAGCATATGGCAAAATTGGCAAAAAGCCCAGCATGAACAGAATTACTCTTCAGAAAACCTGTCATACAGGAAAGGTACATGCTGTGTATGAGAAAAATGTAAGTGCCTGTCAAACTGAAAAGAGCTTTGTTAACGAGAAAAAAACATTGCAATAGAAAAAGGGATTTTTTTGTGTGAAACTTCTTCAGATTGTTTGATTATACCATAAGTTTCTTAAAGAAAGGGGATACATTTTAACAATTTCCTCAGCAATACATACCAAGTACTATGAAAACTCTTCTATACCTCTATCCATTCTAGCTGTTGCGAGCTAGGATGTTTTCTAGGCATTTGGGATATATCGGTGAATGAAACAGACCAAATTTCTGCCCCCACAGGAAGGTAAGGCAGATAATGAATGGATGAGAAATAAATATAAGGTATCACTAAATTATATGGTGTGTTAAAAGGTGATAAATGCTATGTAGAAAAGTAGTAGAATTGGGGGCAGTGGTTCCAGGGATGCCAAAGTGAGAGAAAGACAGATGCAATTTTCTGATCATTGTTGACATCATCCAAAGGTGATATTTATGCAAAATTTGAAGGAGCTGAGTGAATTATTCATACATACGTGTGGAGGATCTGCAAGCACCAGTGTGGCCAAAAAGCATGAAGAGGAGAGTGACAGAGGTGACATCACTTAGGGCCATATCAACCTTTGTAAACAAGATTTGGTCTCATTTGATTTTTTTTTTTTTTTAATACAGCTGGCAGGGACAGGGATCTGAATCCTTGACTTAAGTGTTATAAACCCTCGCTCTCACCAACTGAGCTAACTGGCCAAACCTCATTAGGTTTCAGTTAATCCTTAGGTCAATCATGTGAGGTAGTGTTATCATTCCTGACCAAACGATGAAGAAACTGCGGCCCAGAGAGGGGCTAAGTGATTTGCCCACAGTTACGTGGTGTGCAATCTGGGAAACTGGAATCCTGATTTTAGAATCAGATCTGAGTCATCGCCAAAAGATTTTTTTTTGAAGTTCTATCATCTAAAATAATGTCCAATACATAGTATTTGTTAAATGATTTTTTAAAGTGAAACATAGTTGGTTGTACATATCTGTAGAGTACATATTGTGAATATCAATAACTGTATGCAGTATGTGGTGTTGAAATCAGGATAATTAGTATATTCAACATTATACAATGTAAGCATTTTTTGGATCCTTTACCAATCCCTCCCTTACTTCCACCTCCCCCTTTCCCCCCTTTCCCACAACTGGCAACATCAGTTCTGTTCTCTCCTTTTAAAAATTCAATGCGTTATTGTGATTGTTGTCTCTTTCTTTCTGTTTTTATTTATTTGTTTACTTTTTTAGCTCTCACTTATGAATGAGGACATGTGGTATTTCTCTTTCTGTGCCTGGCTTATTTCACTTTACATAGTTTTCTCCAAGCTCATCCACCTTGCTGCAAATGGCAGAATTTTATTCTTTATTTTTTTATTTATTTATTTATTTTTTAAATTTTTATTTTGTCAATATACACTGTATATGATTATTTCTGATGATGGACATTTAGGCTGGTTCCAACACTTGGCTGTTGTAAACAGAGCTATACCCCTTTGACATGATGATTTCCATTCCTTTGGGTATATACCCAGTACTGGGATTGTTGGATCATATGGCAGTTCTATTTGTAGTAGTTTGAGGAAACTCCATACCATTTTCCAAGATGGCTGCACCATGTACAGTACCACCAACAGTATAGGAGGGCTCCCCTTTCTCCACATCCTCGCCAGCATTGGTTATTCTGTGTTTTTGATAACAACCAATCTAACTGGGATGAGATGATACTGCAGTGTGGGTTTGATTTGCATTTCCCCAATGCTTAGTGATGTTGAGTATTTTTTCTTGTTATTTGGCCATTTGTATGTCTTTCTCTGAAATGCATATTCAGCTCCTTTGGATGCATAATTTGCAGACATCTTCTCTACCTCTATAGGTTGTCTTTTCCCTCTGTTAATTCTTTATTTTGCTGTGCAGAAGCTTTTTAGTGTGGCATAATCCCATTTGTTTATTTTTCCTTTTGTTGCCTGTGCTTTTGGGGTCATATTCATAATGTCTTTGCCCAGTCCTACTTCCTGAAGTGTTTCCCTTGTTTTCCTTTAGGGATTTTATAGTTTCAGGTCTCATATTTAATCCTTTAATGTGTCTTGAGTTGATTTTGGTACATGGCAAGAGGTATGGGTCGACTTTCATTCTTCTGAAAATGGATATCCAGTTTGCCCAGAACCATTTATTGAAGAGGCAGTCTTTTCCCCAGTCTATGTTCTTGGTGACTTTGTCCAAAATCAATTGGCTGAAGTCTGTGGGTTGATTTCTTGTTTCTCTATTCTGTTCCATTGGTCTGCGTGCCTGTTTTTATGCCAGTACCGTGCTGTTGTAGTTACTGTAGCTTTGTAGTATAATTTGAAGTCAGGTAGTGTTATGCCTCTGGCTTTATTTTTTTTTGCTCAAGATTGCTTTGGCTATACAGGATCTTTTGTTGTTCCATATGAATTTAGGATTTTTTTTTCTATTTCTGTGAAGAATGTCATTGGTATTTTGATGAGGATTGCTTGAATCTGTAGCTTGCTTTGGGTAGTATGGACATTTTCACAATGTTAATTCTTCCAATCCAAGAGTGTTGAATGTCTTTCCATCTTTTTGTGTCCTTTTTAATTCCTTTCAACAGTGATTTGTTTTTCTTATTGTAGAGATCTTTCACCTCCTTGGTTAAATTTGTTGCTAGGTATTTTATTTTTTTGGTGACTACTGTAAATGGTGCTCAATGAATGTTGATGAATGAGTAAGTAAACTTTTTAAACATTTTTTTCAGCTGGAAATCTTTCATTTCTATACCCTGTTTTCATATTCACTTTATAAGAGTCATATTAAAACCTATCATTGATCCAGGGAAGACTAAAATTAATAATTTTTGATTTAGATATGGTAGGTAAGAAAGGTGAATTTATATTCATTTTGTTTGGTTTCAAATTCTGGTTGTGCTATTTATAAGGTGTGTGATATTGGGCAGTTTTCTTATCTGAAAAATGAGGGTAAAAACAGACACAAAATAATGTATATATATGTATATGTGTATGTAATTTGTATGTGTATATATACTATAGAGCTGTTAATTAACAACAAAAGACTTGTAACAGTGTGGCACGTAGTAAACACTTAAGAAATGATGAGGAAGAGTGGTTGGAAGAAAGGCAGGAAGATTCTTTTATCAAGTTTCAAATCATTCTATACAAAAATCTTATTAAGGTCTGACTTTTGTTTGGCTAAAGACTCAGCAAGGGAACTTTTACCTTGATGGTGGCTGTTTCATCTCAAAGCCTACCTGTTAACAAGGGGGAGCTTGTCTAAGGCTCAGGGCTGCGGTCATGGTACAGGATTACTGTGGGATTGCTGCTCATTGCTTGTTTTAATCCTGCCTTTGGGGTTGTTGGCCTTTTGCCATTTTGTGATTTTATGGTCCCTATAATGCAAAAGAAATGAAAAGAGGGAAAGAATAAGGTCAGGTGAGGTACATAGTTGGTCTCAAATACACAGAAGTGACAAGAGTTTTATCCAAGATTTCACTGAAGCCTGAACGTGAATTCAGTAATATCCAGAAAATATGAATGGAACCCTGAGCTTATGCCAGTTCCCGTGTTGGGCTATAGTTACAGAGTCTGATAAAATCAGACACAAAATAATGTATATATATGTATATGTGTATGTAATTTGTATCTGTATATATACTATAGAGCTGTTAATTAACAACAAAAGACTTGTAACAGTGTGGCACGTAGTAAACACTTAAGAAATGATGAGGAGGAGTGGTTGGAAGAAAGGCAGGAAGATTCTTTTATCAAGTTTCAAATCATTCTATACAAAAATCTTATTAAGGTCTGACTTTTGTTTGGCTAAAGACTCAGCAAGGGAACTTTTACCTTGATGGTGGCTGTTTCATCTCAAAGCCTACCTGTTAACAAGGGGGAGCTTGTCTAAGGCTCAGGGCTGCGGTCATGGTACAGGATTACTGTGGGATTGCTGCTCATTGCTTGTTTTAATCCTGCCTTTGAGGTTGTTGGCCTTTTGCCATTTTGTGATTTTATGGTCCCTATAATGCAAAAGAAATGAAAAGAGGGAAAGAATAAGGTCAGGTGAGGTACACAGTTGGTCTCAAATACACAGAAGTGACAAGAGTTTTATCCAAGATTTCACTGAAGCCTGAACGTGAATTCAGTAATATCCAGAAAATATTAATGGAACCCTGAGCTTATGCCAGTTCCCGTGTTGGGCTATAGTTACAGAGTCTGATAAAATGACATTCTCATTCTCAAGGAGTTCATCATCTCATAGAGGAGACCAGCACATAAACAAATAATTATAACGTAGACGGTTGGGACTGAACTATGAGCAGGTACACGCTGGGCACAGAGTAAGGCCTTGTGTGTTTGGCCTCATTGTGTTGGTGGTAGAAGGGTGTCAGGAGCGTTTCCCAGCTGTAACTCTGAGACTCCACACTTTCACTAATAGTTTTAGTTTCAGGGGAAGAAATTCAAGTCCTAAATTTAAATCGTAAAATGTACCTGATACTTTCAGGCTTTTCAGAGTTCTTGATGCTTCGAGAAACTTCTGGATTTGCAATCCAAATTTGCGCAAGCCTCTTTCAGTTTACGGCTTGAATCTACATATTTTTTAAATGGGACAATAGCAAAGCCAGTTTCTGTGGTTATAAAGGGATCAGTCTCTTAGAACTATGACTCTGACAACGTCACTTAGCTTTCCTACGTTTATATGCTGACCTCATAGGTAAAGAAAGCAACAGTTTCTCAATGAAGCAGGAGGGCCAGTGCAGCTTTGAGAATCTTAGTTAGAAATTCAGTAATTTATTTCACAAACACTTGTTGAGTTTTTACTATGATCCAGCACAATGTTAGGTGTGGGGCCATGATCCTTGCTGAGTTGTCGTGAGCTGTTTATACGTGAACACTTTGATTCTTCTGTGTCTACTGCACCAACCAAATTAAGCTTTCTTTACTCCAGGTATTAAAAAGGAGGTAACTACCTATAAATACCATTAAATATGAAAGAGGTACCAACTTCCTCTCACCGAGACCAGCACTCTTTGGTCTCGGGACTAGAAATATCATGACCTAGGTCTTTCTCTTGGGACATTGTGGCTGATGGCAGACGGCGTCTTTGATGCCTACCTAGGATGTTCTGGTTCTCTGGCAGAGTTGAGTATCAGGCATATGTACAAGTTAGGAGCTAGCTGTATTTTCTGTATGTGATAACCAATCAAGTTTTCCTATTGAATTGGAGTTTCTGACAACCCCAGATTGTGAATTAAAAAATAAGAGAAATATCCTTTTTTTAAATTTAGAAGCTTGAATGGATTGGCATTTTCTTGTTGATGTCCTTCTGATTTAAGTCTATGTTTAGGACAACATTTTTTATATAGAATCATTTCTGTCAAGAAAATCTGTGGATTTATGATATGGTCAAAATTTAGCTACTCTCTGGTTTGTGCCTGTAAGAGCCACAATCACATCACCTGAAGTCCTGGAGTTGAAAACCTGATTTTGACTTGACCATTGTTCTGAGGACAGTTGTACTACGAATAAGCTACTTTTATTAAATGTTATCCTTGTGCTAGCTTTACATTATGTTAAATTGTGTCACAACCACTCTGTTAAATTAATTGTTAAATAAATAAATAAGTTAACTAATTGTGTTAAATTAATTGTGCTGCAAAATTAATTAATTAATTGTGTTAAATTGTGTCACAACCACTGTGATGTCAGTGGTTGTCCACAGCTTCAAAAATGAGGGCCTCTTTTTCATGTAAAAAGTACCGCACGACTATAACTCTGCAGCTCCCTGAAATCCTTAGCCCTCAGGCTGGGAGCTACAGCACCACAAACACCACTGCAAGGCTGCTTCCCACCTTTGTTGGGCTTTCCTTTCTCTTAAGAGCTTTTTAACAACTAACTGAGCCTGTAATAGTACAGCTATAGATTCTATGCCAAGGAAAGCATGCCTATCCATTAGAGGAAATAAAAAATCCAACAAAGTGAGAAATGCAACTTGACCACTTTGGTACAAGCCAAGCAATAACTATTTAATGGCCAGTAAACTTAATTGCAGAGATGATTTTTTTCTTAGTAGCAGTAAATGTCATTCCACTTGGTTCTGCATTTCTGTGGCTAGCTGTGAAAAGCCTTTGGCTCTTGCTGTGGGAGGCACTGCTAACCAGACCAGAACCAAGCAAGCTTAATTGACCCCAGTCACGTCCTAGCAGGTCACCTCTCCGTAGTTGCTTTTTGGGAAGAGAAGCACATGAAGCTTATTTANATTAGAGGAAATAAAAAATCCAACAAAGTGAGAAATGCAACTTGACCACTTTGGTACAAGCAAAGCAATAACTATTTAATGGCCAGTAAACTTAATTGCAGAGATGATTTTTTTCTTAGTAGCAGTAAATGTCATTCCACTTGGTTCTGCATTTCCGTGGCTAGCTGTGAAAAGCCTTTGGCTCTTGCTGTGGGAGGCACTGCTAACCAGACCAGAACCAAGCAAGCTTAATTGACCCCAGTCACATCCTAGCAGGTCACCTCTCCGTAGTTGCTTTTTGGGAAGAGAAGCACATGAAGCTTATTTAAGCTTTGAATATTTAGCTTTCACTGATTTAGAAAGTGATACCTGGCTTAATTTAGTTTCAAATAATATGAAGTCTTGACTACAAAGTTTCTTTGCAGCCTAGAATACCAGTGGCCTCAAGGTAGCTGAGTTGGCTGGATATCAGTTGCTATCCCCATATTTAAAATCCCAGACTAAGAATTTTCTTTTAGACAGCCTGGAGATTCAGTTTTGTCAAACTGAGTATTCTCATTCTGGGTTATGTACTCAGGGTAACCATTCACTTCTATTTTAGTCTGATGGAGTTGCTGGGACCTTTGCTGAGAGCTGAGTTTAACTGGGGAAGGAAGTTAGAGTGCAGTGAGTGGAGAGGTGTGGAGGGAAGGAATGACAAAGACGAGAAAGCAGATGAACAAGGGCAGATGCAGCCTGTGACAAATGGGCATGTGACATTTCCAATGGATACTGCCAGAGCCACTTGAGTGTATCTCTGGACATCAGGAATCTTTCTTCCTTTGGGAGGAATGTGGTAATTAGTCAGACCTGAGTTTGAATACTGCCTCTGCCACTGTATACATCTGTGAGCTGCCGCATATGTAAAATGGTTATAATGCTATTTTATGGGGCATGATGTGTATAACTGGCCATCACTGTTTATGTGTAACACTTTCTAAGTGTGGCAAGATAGAACTTTCTGTCATTCTCATTCCCTTTTGTTCCTTCTCTTCCTTATCTGTGGTAGAGAAGCCCTTTTAGCATAATAGCACAGGGAGATTATGTTATTAGAGGCATTCAGTAGAAGCAAGATAAAGGTTTAACTGCTTTGTAAATGCTCCGCTCTGCAGATTTTATAAGAAGAGCTGAGCCTACCCAAGCAGGGAATATGGTAATAAGGGGTCAGATGCTTATGTCAGGTAATGAGGATTTGAATCCTGGTTTTATCACTTACTACCCATGTGACTTTGGATCAGTTACTTACTCTTTCTGGACCTCAGCTGTCTATAAAATGGAGATAATAATAGCATGTCTGTCTTCTTGATTGGGCTTGTTTCTTTGCTCAGGCCTGTAGCCATATTGAACAAGTCCTTGGGAAGAGGGCTGACAAGTTGAGAGTACAGAGGGGAAGAGGGAGAAAGACCAAAGAGAAAAGGGACTCTTGATGGTCAACTGCAACTAATTGGATGGGAATACAAAGACATGTATAGAGCATCTTCCAGAGTCTGTGTGAGCACAACTGGACCTCTGTGTGGGGGTGATTTGGGTAGAAGTTTATGTTGCTGGTTGAGTACTTGTGGAGCAGGAGACGACCCCTTATTTATTATGCTCCAGTGACATGTTCCCTCTGCTCTTTGAACACTGGGTAACTCCTTAAGGTGGGGTGATTTGGGTAGAAGTTTATGTTGCTGGTTGAGTACTTGTGGAGCAGGAGACGACCCCTCATTTATTATGCTCCAGTGACATGTTCCCTCTGCTCTTTGAACACTGGGTAACTCCTTAAGGTTCTGCACCATTCTTTCTTCCAGTACATTTTTCCATCAAGTTTTCAAACTAAATTTTTCTCTCATCACTCGCATCTTGGCTCAAATGTTAGTCGCTCTCACAGTCTTCTCTGAATAACTGTTAAGACAAAAACTAAGTTAACTGATGTAACAGTGAGATTTCAAAATATAGTGTTCTGTCACAGGTAGCAGTCCAGGTCTGTAGAGCATTAGGCTCCCTGAGGTCATCCAGGGACCTGGCTTCCTTTCATCTTGTTTCTGTCATCTCTAGGACACTGTCTTCATCCACAGTAAAAGCTGGATAAGCAACTTTAAGCAATTGAGGCAGAAGCACACATCACTTTCACTCATGTCTCATTGGCAAGAACTTAATCACATCCACATCTAGCTGCAAGGGAAGCTAGGAAATAAAACTCCAGCTGGGCAGCATATTCATGTGGGCAAAGCACATACCGTCTTTTCTCTACACTCTTACTCAGCAACAATCAACACACATAGAAGACCAACTTCTGTGTTCCAATGAGTGGGGATTTCTCCCCACTAGCAAGCGAGCAAGCATTCCTGCAGTGGGCACCAGCTGGGTTCCTCCAATTCAATTCTGACACTCTCTACCTGGAGAGACTGTCAGATCCCATAGTTTGAGGGCTCAGTCCCCAAGACTGCCCTTACTTCAGATGCCACTTGTAAGCCCAGGCCTCTCAAACTTCTGACCAACCAGGTATAAATCAGGCTTCCCACAATTCCCTCCTTGGGTTCAATTAATTGGCTTGAGTGGCTCACAGAACTCAGGGAAACATATACTTACATTTACTGGTTTATTATAAAGGATATTACAAAGGATACAGATGGAGAGATGCATAGGGCAAGGTATGCGGGAAGGGGCGCAGAGCTTCCATGCTCTCTCTGGGTGTACTACCCTCCAGGAAGCTTCGTGTGCTGAGCTATCTGGAAGCTCTTTGAACCTAGGCCTTTTGGGTTTTCATGGAGGCTTCATTACATGGGCATGACTGATTAAATCATTGGCCACTGGCGATCAATGTAACTTTCAGTTCTTCTCCCCTCCCCAGAGGTTGGAGGTGAGACTAAAAGTTTCACCTTGGTCTTTCCTCTGACCAGCCCCCACCCTGAAACTACCTAGGGGCTGCCAGCCATCATTAGACTCACTTTGGAGGTTCTAAGGAATTTAGGAGTTGTACATCAGGAGACAAGGATGAAGACCAAACATATTTTCACAATAACACAAGCAACAACGTACTTTCATCCTGATTTTATCACCTGAGCTTCAGGTGCCCATACTCCATCAAAGGATGCCCTTATGCTGTCAGAAGCATGAACTTTATCTGGAATCTTATTTCCTCATTTCCCCAAGAATTATGCCTTACTGGGCTTCTATATTATCTGGATTCATTTTCTAATTTTAATTAATACTGACAGGAATGTTTCTGGCTTATCTTCCTAGAATACCCATTGACACACTACACTTCCAAGCCAAATTACCTTCAAGTAGTTAAACTGGAAATCTGGTCAGGTCTTATAAAGTCCAGAGGGCCATTGT
>NW_007727835.1:340884-346980 GCF_000696425.1 Galeopterus variegatus | reverse complement strand
GAATCTTATTTCCTCATTTCCCCAAGAATTATGCCTTACTGGGCTTCTATATTATCTGGATTCATTTTCTAATTTTAATTAATACTGACAGGAATGTTTCTGGCTTATCTTCCTAGAATACCCATTGACACACTACACTTCCAAGCCAAATTACCTTCAAGTAGTTAAACTGGAAATCTGGTCAGGTCTTATAAAGTCCAGAGGGCCATTGTGCCTTTGTCTTCTGGATTTCTTGTGCTTTAGTTAGTCATCTCTTCTACTGCCCATGTGTTACTATTCTGCCTTTACTGCTGTACCCAAGCACGAGAGGTTACATAGTCCTCCCTAACCTGCTGCTTCCAGAAGCCTTTACAAACCAATCTAGTTGGCTTTTTGCCATCTGGCTCTAACAACTTAAGCTTTTGGTGACTTTTCACAAAGAATATGACCTTTAAAGCATGAAGATGCCTTATTCATTCAAAAGGATTCCAGTGCCAGGGGTTACAAGTATATCTTAGTTTTGTAGGTTTTGAGGTCAGCTTCAGTTGTTTTAGGTAACTCATATTTAAACACATCACAAAAATTACATAAATACTGGTTTAACATCTCATATATTGCCTGGCATATAGTAGAAGCTCAACGAATGTTTGTTGAATGAATTAATACATGAACAAACTTCATAAACATATCCCTTCCAACAATCTTCTGATAAAAGTTATCTTTATTTTGTAACTGCACTGGCTGCAATGATAAGAGAGCTAGCTATACAGAGTCACCTATATAACAAAACGGCCTGGGAAAAAATCACCAAGCAGCATTTATAGCTATTTAGAAATCACCGAGCAGCATTTGGAGCTATTTAGAATGATTTAAGTGTTGGCCCTGCCTTCTCAGCAGCAGGCTAAACAGTTCTCCTCACCAAGCAGCATTTATAGCTATTTAGAATGATTTAAGTGTTGGCCCTGCCTTCTCAGCAGCAGGCTAAACAGTTCTCCTTACAAGAAGATACTATAATTTCTCTCCTTCTCTGCTCCTCTAATTCATTAAAATTTAAGTTTAAAAACTTGAATATCTCCCAGGGGTATCCTAATGGTTCTTTGTGCTATATGTGATTTCTTTGTTCAGAGCACAGGATATTTCATGCTGTGAATGGCTTGAATATTTTTTAAAATGTAAGGAGCAGCATTTTGTTATATTTAGAATGGACTTTAATATTTTCTCTGTCTTTGGAAGGAAACAATTGGCTCACTTGCTTCTAGATTTGAAATAAAACTGGAACTGATGTATGCGAAGATAGAGGTTATCTAAATCTGTGATTAAGATTCAGGGAAGAATTACTGAAACTCATAAGAGGTCACACATAAGTAACACAGTTCCAGATACTTTTATTACATATACTAGTTGATGTCACCGACAATCTCAGTGTCTTTCCTCCTCTATAAATTATTCAAATTTTGCACAAAATTTGCAGAATTGACCTTTTATTTTGGTGTTGTGTGAGACTGGTTAAAGAGGTACTTGTAATTTCAGCAACTGCTTAACTGCTTATTATAGAATTAGTTGGTTATTTTCCATAAAGAACTTGCTAAAAACAGGGCTGCCTTATCCATATAATCTATTGCTTAGGACCTGACACAGGGAATTGTCTCAAAGTGTGTCTGTTGAAAGAATGAATGGGCGAATAATACAAGGAGACAGTCACGTCCTGTACTACAAGGTTCTCTTTATTTTACTAAATTTAGGGAGCACCACATGCTCCCTTATGATTACATCTGTTAAGATTTTACCCTATTTAAATAAATTTGACAGTGTAGAAAACAGCTAGATGCAGGAGAACTGTATAAGCTAACAAGCTTGTCTTGAATAGTTGCTTGGATTTTGATAGAAGACACAAACCTCCTGGGTTAGAGACAAAAGGCTTTAATATTCATTATAAACTCAGTAGCAGGAGCATCATCATAGCTGCATCAGTTCAAAAGACCCTAAATTCTACAGGGCAACAAAGAGGATCAGGTAGAGCCTTTATGCTCAATGGGGTATACTACCAGGGAGGAGCCTGGGATTAAGGAATCCACTGCTTTTACAGCGAGCAGCAAACGAGCTTGTTTTCTGACCAGAGGGAGAGCACATCAGAGCATAGTTCACATACTGCATTCTTTACTTTTCAGAATTGCCAGTTTCAGGGGCTGGTTGGTTAGCTCACTTGGTAGAGAGTAGTGCTGATAACACCAAGGTCAAGGGTTCAGATCCCCATACCAGCCAGCCACCCAATGGCACTTTCAAAGAAGTAAAAAGTGATCAGGACTTTGTAATTTGGCCTATGTAGCAAGACATGTAAGGAGCACAAGGTGCCCATGGCAGGCTGACTCTACCACCAAGGAGCTGGAAGATACTTTTGTGTGACATAGTTACTCTGCAGAGGAGACTGAGGTTCTGAGAGGGGCAATGAGCTGTTCAGGGTTATGCTGATAGTTTATGGTGTTCCCAGGACAGACACGTTTCTCTAACTCTCAATCTAACCCCTGTTCCATTATACCACACTTGCCTCTTTATACTGCTTTTGTTACTTACTCATTTCTTTATAGCCAAACCATGATTTTTAACGGCTAAGCAAGATTCCTGTACTTTTTTCTTTGCTTTATATTTACAAAAAAATTAGTGTTATGATCACATGATCACATTGGTGTAGCAAAAAAGTTGTATGGAAAAATGCTTAATCCTCAAATATGTCTGGGAACTAGTGCATACTCTGTCCCTGCTGAAAAGTCACAGTGTAGAGAGAGTACAGCATAGAATTTAAGAGCACAGAAGTCAGGGAGATTTGGGTTCAGTATCTTTGGGTTTATAATCCTGGGCAAGGTATTTAAATTTTATGAGCCTCAGTTTCATCCTCAGAAAAATGTAGCTAATAATAATATCTACTTCACAAATTAGATGAAAAAATTAAATGAGTTAACATATTTAAAGTACTTGACACGTTGTCTGACACGTAAGCTTAATATGACTTAATAAGGTAGCCATCATTAATGCAGAATAAAGCCTCTGAGAAATCCAGCATGAAGAAACCCAGCTAACGTTAGATCAGAGTTTTTCAAATGTTTTCACTGTGGAACAGTAAATTTATTTTTTTGCTCTACTCATCTAACATCACATGCATCTATTACTCTGAGAGACATAGGAAAATTTACTAGAGAAACGAAATGGTTCTGCCTCATGTAGAGATTGTTAGATCAAGGAATTAAACTCTACACAGAGGAGCTAAATTTCATCAATAACTCTCCTAATGTCCTTGAATTGCCGTATAAAATAAGAAAAGTTCAGCTTTTGTGATGTTCTTAAACTCAGGTCAGTTTTCTTGGCAGTTTCTGAGATATTTTAAAACATCACTGCTTATTGATTCAACTGTATTCCTCTAAAGAGGTTAATTTCATTCTGCCACCGCAGGGGAAATTCTTCTGACAGTAAGTTCACTGAATCTTTATTCCGAGGGCACGCAGCTGATAATCTGAGCAAACACACCACTCCAGAATACTAAATACTCTTCCCAGACATAGGTAAACACTATGTAGAAGCCAAGAGTCAGGCATATCTGCCCTCAGTGACAGGAGAGCACTCTGAGCTTAGGTTGCTCTAGACTCACTGTCTAAAATTTAATAAATATTGTGGGCTCTGTGCTCACCAGCTTTTTGGGAGAATCTTTCTGTTTCAAAAACTCTTAGGTGAAGGTCAAACACTGTAGAAAGCCCTTGTCAGTGCTTCTGAGAAGCTGTCTTTTGCTGTAAATTATGCATACCTCTTCCCAACTCTTGTGTTCAATGATGACTTGTTGGTAGCTTTAAATCAGCATTGGTGGGAGTTTTTATGCTATAGAAATCAGGGAACAGTAGAAAGCCCTTGTCAGTGCTTCTGAGAAGCTGTCTTTTGCTGTAAATTATGCATACCTCTTCCCAACTCTTGTGTTCAATGATTACTTGTTGGTAGCTTTAAATCAGCATTGGTGGGAGTTTTTATGCTATAGAAATCAGGGAACACTACAAATCAGAGTTTCTCCCACCCCACTGCCACCTGCAGCTTTCAAACATGTTTGTGAGCTTTCATAGAACTTCCTATTGCCTGATCACTCTGGCATCATATAGGTTGTTTGTCTTGCCCATTAGACTTGAGGGAAAAAACTATATTTCCATTTATGGCATATGTTTTGCATCTAGCACATTGACAGGCATTCAGTAAAGGTTCTTTCATCATGAATAAATTAATAATTCTGAGGATCAGTCATTTATGTGATATTTTTTCTATGACAAATGAAAAAAAATACCATAAGTATATGCTCTACATTATTAAATGATGTGGTCAGCTCAGTTAAAGTGTTTATTCTTGGATTGCTTTACAGTGTCTGGAGCTATTCCAAGGATAATTAGTATTCATCTTTATGCCCAGAGCAGGATTCACCTGATTGCTATGGCATCACCCTGTGTGGCCATTCGGTGGGAGGAAATTAACACTAAGTCTAATTGCTTTCCCAGGCTACTAAGCCCTCCCCTTCCTTCAGGATCTGGATTGAAATGTTTTCTTCTTCTTAGAAGGAAAGTGAAGTTACAGCTTTTGATAGAATCACAAATTGTTCATTTGGGCAGAATATTCTGTGTCAGTACAATTTCAACCAGGATCATTTGTTGAGGATTTTTTGATCAAGAATCACTGTTTCTAATGCTTAAAGAGGATGCTGTTGGCATTCACTATATCTAGCATTTTAAAATCAGAACTAAACATAGAACCCTTTGCTTACTCTATAATTATATTCTATCATAAATTAGAAAACATAGCCTCAAATAAGGAAATAACTTACTGAATTATACCACTAGGATGGCTGAATGACCTTATGGCCATAGGATCATGGTCTTTTACATGCTGCAGGCCAATGATTATGGCCCTTGCTTTCTGTGATTAGTACCCCTGAGAGAAGCTTAACTGATTCTGATGACAATGGAAGTTTCTGATAGTAATTTATAAATAATAAAAGCAGTCTTATTTTATGCTCACTATGGTCCCATGCTTGTGTTAAGTGGTTTATATATATTATTTAGTCAGCACAACAGCCCTGTGAGGAAGAAATAATTGCCATTATTTGACAATTGAGAAACTTGAAGCCCAGAGTGATTGAATTAGATGTTCATGATGCCATAGTTACTGAGAGGCAGACTGGTACCTGCATCCAGGTGTGTCTTCTTCCAAAGTCAAAGCTGTAACCAGTATAGTATAAGGCTTTCCATTTCACTACAAGATCAAAGAATGGCAAATTACATATATGTATCTTCTTATATTTACAAGGGTACTTCAAAAAGTTCATGGAAAGATGCATAGTATCATTTAATTCTATTCCACAAATTTTTTGAAGTACCCTCATATATGCATTTTTGAAGAAGGAGAGGTTCAAGTTGGAACATTCAAGTTTTGGAAATGATCATTTTGTTTCAGTTCAGACTTCCCCTTCATTCTCTTCTTTTTGTCAAACATCCTGCAAGTGTGTATAGTATGCATTTTGGAGGGGATGTAGACAATTAGGGAAGACATAACATCACTAGAATTAAAGTTGAGAGGCTGATGTTCTAGATCCTTCTTTGTCTCTGTGTGACTTTGTTACTGTCACAGGAAGTACAGATCAATTTGTATGGACTTGAAATGCACTCTGAGCGCAGAGTGCAGGGCTTTTTGAACTCAAAACTAAGTTCAAATCCTAGCTCTTATATTTACCTTCTATGTGACTTTAAGTAAATTCCTTAACTTCTCTCATCCATGGTTTCCTCATCTACATGCTTCATAGTTCTATTGTATGGATAAAATGGAATAATTTATAAGAAACCCAAAGGTAACAGACTAGCGTCAATTCAAACAAACTTATGTCCTATAAAAAATAGAACTTAAATAAATTCAGAACTTTTCTGTGCCTCTCAAAATTAACCTCTAAGTGTTGGCGTGGTGGTAAAGTGTATCCTTAGAAACAGGAGAATACCTTAGAAATGTTTTTCATCACTGACATTCTCAAAATCTTCCTGCTAAGAAGTAGTTGTTGCCTCAAATTCTTTTTTTTTTTTTTTTTTTTTTTTTTTTTTTTTTTTT
>NW_007727835.1:333011-339968 GCF_000696425.1 Galeopterus variegatus | reverse complement strand
TCTAAATTAAATTATCCTTCCTCCATGTATTTTCTTTTTTTTTTTTTTTTTTCCTCCCCGCTGTGTTTTCCCTTCTTTCCTTTTTTTTTTTTTTTTTTGTCTTTTGTCTTTTTTTCCCGTGTCCGGCAACGGATCGCAACCCTCAGTGTTGCCCTCGTACCGGACCGGGGACCGGCAACGGGATCGCAAGCCTCGGCGTTGCTCCCGCGCCTCGCTCAGCCAGTGAGCGGGAGCCAGTCCGTATGTGGGATCCGAACCCTCGGACGGGAGCGCCGCCGCGCTTCCCAAGCGGCGCACTATCCAGTGCGCCACCGGGCCGGCCCCCTTGCCTCAAATTCTTACCCTCAATACAAAGGAATTTTCTCTCCAAAACCAATCCACATAGTTGGTAACTCCCATGATTATTATTTTTCTCTCCCACAAGCTTCTCCTCTCTATTTTAGTGTCACTTTCTTTCTCCCCTCCCCTGCATGTTACTTTTGTCTGAATCCTTCTCATAACAAAGTTCATTTTCCCATTACCTGGACCAGCATAACAAGGCAGCATAGCAGAGTACTCAAGAGCATGGACTCTGGAACTACTTTAATAATCTCTGGGTTTAATTCTAAGTCCTGTAAGTTACCGTCTATGCCTTATTTCCTCCTCTGTAGAATGGATAGTAATAGTACCTACTTCAAGAGGCTATGTTAAAGATTCATAAAGGTAAAGTGACTAAGACCTGTACTTGGCATATAGTAGGTACCACTTAGATATTATTTTGTTTTTCAAAGGCATGTACTGATAATATGTGAAAAGAAAAAGTTTCAAAATATTTCCCACTGTGGCAGGGCAATATGAAAAATAGAGAAGCCAGATGTGATCTTTTTCTTCCACATAAATTGCCAAGGAGATAGAGGCCAGTCGTTTGTCCTGATTCTCTTCCAGCAGGCACAGTATTTTAATAGTCTGTCCAACAATTTGGCACTATCTCAGACCCTGTCCCCCATTCACTTCAGTAAGTTGCTTTACCTCTTCAATAAATCCTGGAATCATCAATCTGCCTAGTGAAAGAAAGTCCAGGAACATCCTCAGACAACTTCTGCCCAGACATTGCCAAGCTCTGCTATCACGGTATAAGAATAGTAGAAAATTATCCTTCAGCCTTTTGACAAGTTATTCCACTATTCATTCATCAATTAATTCATTCAGTGTATGTTTATTGAGTACCTACCATGTGCCAGGCACTAAAGATTCATGAAAGACCAAAATCAACACTGTCCTTACCTTCATGGAGTTGATGGATTTAGGACATGTTTCACCAAAATATGGCATGTTGGCATATTGAATATTTTAAGCTGAAGGAATGTGAGAAAATGGCAAAAAGCAGAAAGGTCACTTTGATTTCCCCCTGCTCTTCTTCCCTGAAGCAGGTCATAAAACCTAGGAAGGATTTTCTGACCTTCCTCTGAAGCAGCTCATAAGACTTTCACATGAGAGGCGTCCTCCCTATACTGGGAAGAAAGGATCATTATTACCTTTGAAGACACAGGGACACGGAAAAGTGTTTGAACAAATACTCCTTCTTAGTTTCCTCAGTTTATTACCATTAGATCATATTTTTTGACCCCTTAAAATTTCTCCATGACTATCCACTCCTCTTCAAACCTGCTATAGAAAACACCCAGCTTTAACTGTTTCTTTGGGACTTCATTTCCTTGTGAAGGCTCCCATGTCTCATAAAACTTATATTAAATAAATTGTATGCTTGTCTATTGTTAGTCTGTCTTTTGTTATAGGGGCCTCAGCTATGAATCCAGGGTAGGTAGAGAGAAAAATATTTCTCCTCCCCTACCAAGTTTATACTGTGAAGGAGGAGGTAAGACATTAATGAAACCATCTCCTAGATAAATGCATAATTAAAATTTGGAATAAGAGCTAGGAAGAAGTACATGATGAATGAATGTCAATGTTAGAACACCCTGAAGTCACAGTCATAGTAGCAGAGTCTGACCTTTAACTTGAGCTCTGGAGAATGATGGTCCTGGGGTTCAAGATGAGGTTTTGGTGCTCCATCCTCTGCTTCAAGGTTTCCTGCTGATGGAGCTATGCTTATACGGAATAGTAGCCTAATGGGGTATGAAGTACACGTTCTGCTGGTCACTGCACATGAGCTCTGTACTCCCCAGTGCAAGACTTCTCTGGTACACTGTGCCAGAGCACAAAGTTTACAATGGGAAATCTGAGCAGGGCTTCCTTCTTCTTCCCCCAATATAATAAGTGAATTTATGGCAAAGACAGTCTCCACTACCAAGTTAGACCCAGTATGCGCTCCTAGAATGGGAACATATATGAATCAGGGTTAGCCTCTAGAAGGCAGGCCCTGCCCACAAGTGCTCATGCCGTGTGGCTTGGTAGAAGAAGCAGAAGTAGTAATGGGTCTGCTGCACTTGGGTGCAGTAAGTGAAAGAAAAATAGCAGCCTCTGCAACAGTCAAATGCAGAAGTGGAATGGAAGGCAGTGCTCACATCATTGGTGTCCCCACCTCCCAAAGAAATGTGGCCACATGCACTTCAGGTTCTCATCAGTCAGATTGATCACTTCTCTGGGAAGGAGCTCTGAAGGCAGTGAGTAGAAGTAGGAATGATGATAGAAGTTCTCTGTATCCTAAGGTAGCTATCTGAGGTGAGGGAATCATTACCTCCCTCTCCAGCAAGTAGAAGTTAAGCTAATCAGAAAGGGTGTGGGGGTAGTACCCTAGGCTGCTAGGCAGACAAAAGAACACATGCAAAAGGCTGAGATGGAGAATGTGTGGGCATTCATGGAATGGAGAGAAAACCAGTGCCTCTGGAGTGGAGGATGAGATTGAGCTTGACAGTGGTGGATGTGGGGTTGGAGAGTGGACTTGGCTAGACTGGTGCGCCTTCAAAGCCACGCTAAGGAGTCTGGTGTTCTATCAACAATGGGCAGCTCTGAATGGATATTCCTCTTATAGAAACAGAGAATAGATTCTGTGATCATTTATGCTTGTAAAGACTACTACAAAGGCAGTGGAGCCGGATGACCATATGTCANGCTATCTGAGGTGAGGGAATCATTACCTCCCTCTCCAGCAAGTAGAAGTTAAGCTAATCAGGGAGGGTGTGGGGGTAGTACCCTAGGCTGCTAGGCAGACAAAAGAACACATGCAAAAGGCTGAGATGGAGAATGTGTGGGCATTCACGGAATGGAGAGAAAACCAGTGCCTCTGGAGTGGAGGATGAGAGTGAGCTTGACAGTGGTGGATGTGGGGTTGGAGAGTGGACTTGGCTAGACTGGTGCGCCTTCAAAGCCACGCTAAGGAGTCTGGTGTTCTATTGACAATGGGCAGCTCTGAATGGATATTCCTCTTATAGAAACAGAGAATAGATTCTGTGATCATTTATGCTTGCAAAGACTACTACAAAGGCAGTGGAGCCAGGATGACCATATGTCCTGGTTTGCCTGAACAGTCAGAGTTTCTGCTTCTTTTCCTAGCTCGAAAGTGTCCTGGTTTGGATGATAAAGTATGTGGCCACATTAGTGTAGTGTAAAAAGCATAGACTCTGGAACCACACTGCCTGAGTTCATGTGTTGGCTCTGACACTTCCTAGTGGTGTGACCTTGGCAGTCACTTGTTCCTTAGTTATATCATCTCTAAAATGGATTAATACTAAACCTACATTTAGGGTTGTGTAAGTATTAAATTATTAATATAAATAAAACACATAAAACAGTGCTTAGAAGACCATACATGCTTAATAAATGTTAACTATAATTTTTATTGTTACACATTTTTCTGTTTTCTCTTACTCTGGTAGCGTTTGGAGTAAGCACCTATAAAATTCTTCTTGCATTCCACCGAGTTTACATTTTACAACGGGAATGGCAGATTGATCCAGATGCCCCACAGTTATAATGTGGAGAGAGGTCAGTCAATACAAGCCATCATCACTTTAGTGCATCCTAGGTGGCAGGCCCTGTGCTCGGTGGTTTATAGATGTTTTACATTTACTCTTCCCCAACACTAAGGAGTCTGGTGTTCTATTGACAATGGGCAGCTCTGAATGGATATTCCTCTTATAGAAACAGAGAATAGATTCTGTGATCATTTATGCTTGTAAAGACTACTACAAAGGCAGTGGAGCCGGATGACCATATGTCCTGGTTTGCCTGAACAGTCAGAGTTTCTGCTTCTTTTCTTAGCTCGAAAGTGTCCTGGTTTGGATGATAAAGTATGTGGCCACATTAGTGTAGTGTAAAAAGCATAGACTCTGGAACCACACTGCCTGAGTTCATGTGTTGGCTCTGACACTTCCTAGTGGTGTGACCTTGGCAGTCACTTGTTCCTTAGTTATATCATCTCTAAAATGGATTAATACTAAACCTACATTTAGGGTTGTGTAAGTATTAAATTATTAATATAAATAAAACACATAAAACAGTGCTTAGAAGACCATACATGCTTAATAAATGTTAACTATAATTTTTATTGTTACACATTTTTCTGTTTTCTCTTACTCTGGTAGCGTTTGGAGTAAGCACCTATAAAATTCTTCTTGCATTCCACCGAGTTTACATTTTACAATGGGAATGGCAGATTGATCCAGATGCCCCACAGTTATAATGTGGAGAGAGGTCAGTCAATACAAGCCATCATCACTTTAGTGCATCCTAGGTGGCAGGCCCTGTGCTCGGTGGTTTATAGATGTTTTACATTTACTCTTCTCCAACAACCTCTGAGCGGGATGAGTCATCAGTCTAGTTTATAGACAAGAAGCTGGGCTTAGGGAAGTTAAGAGTTCTCCAGTGTAACAAAGCGGCAGAGTGGAGATTTGACTTCATCTCTCAGATCCAGGATCCGTGGTCTAACCCATCACATCCACACCCCTCTGATGCCAACCTTAGAGACAGGCAGTACTTAGCTCCTCTCAGGACCCAGCCAACACTCCTAATTTGTTCAAACTCACCCCATTCCAGCATACTGTATTTACATTTTTAGTCTGTACTATTCCCTGGGAGCAAGAAGGGAGAAATTATTCTTTAAGTCTGCCATCCACTATTTTACATTAGGAAGAGCCTGATTTAATTGGCCCTAAACTTCTTTGTTACTCTCCTAAGAGTTCTTTTTGTCATCTTTTGTCAGAATTGGGTGAAGCAGTTGGGTTTCCATTTCTGTAGTCAGGTCACAATGTTACAGGTTTTGAGCATGTCCTCAGTCAACCTTCCCTTTCCTACCTTTCCTACTGAGGAGCCATGACCTTTTCCTTCTGTCCTTGTGTGTCACTCCCAGCTCCTCAACCTCATCCATGTCTATGCTGAAAATATAAAGGCTATAGTTTATAAAGAACAAGACTGAATAGATGCATTTTATGTTCTGCACTTGAAAGGCTATGCACATGAGAGTATTAAAAGCATATGTCTTATAAATTGAAATTGAGCAGCACAAAACCACATTTCTTTTGCTGTGGCTCTTTAATCTATAGTTTGCACCAAATAAAGGTGTTACTGTCCTACCTTGGAGCCAAGCAGATCTGGAGTCAAATCTTGGCTCTACCATTTACTTACTGAATGTACTTTGGCAAGCCTTTCCATTCCATGAGCTTGGATGAGTTTCCATTCCATGAGTTTCCCTACCTGGATGCCCACAAATGGGACAGGGATGTGTTGTGCCTGTGAGATGCCATTTAAAGCCACATTACAGATATTCTCTCACTGACACCTCTTAGTAGCCCAGAACTGTTGGGTTGCTTGGTCGAAGGCTGGGAAGCTAACTCAGAACTTCCATTTCCATGTCTGGAAGCAGCTAGTACAAAGAACATGAGTTTTACAGGACCTACCTGAGTTTGGAACCCACACCTAACATTTTTTTATCTTTTTGTAACTCCTCCAAGTCTCAGTTCCCTAGTGTAAAATCCCCACACAAATATAATACTTTTTGGAAAATGGTCTTCCAAAGATGTCCACATCTTTATGCCCACAAACTATAAATATATTCCATTACATGGCAAAATGGACTCTGCAGATGTGATCAAGTTATGGATTTTGATATGGGAAGGTCATCCTGAATTATCCTGTTGAGACTGATATAATCACATGAGTCCTCATAAGAAGAGGGTAGGCAGGTCAGAGCCAGAGAAGGACATGTGGTGTGGAAGAAGAGATTGGAGTGACACAAAGAAGGGGACATGAGCCAAGGAATGCAGGTGGCTTATAGAAGCTGGAAAAGGCCAGGAAACAAATGCTCTGCTGGAGCCTCCTGAAGGAACACAGCCCTGCTGACACTTTGACTTTAGGACTTCTAANCTCTGCTGGAGCCTCCTGAAGGAACACAGCCCTGCTGACACTTTGACTTTAGGACTTCTAACATCCGGAACTGTAAGATTATCACTCTATTGTTTTAAGCCATTGAGTAGAAAACTAATACCAATACTGTAGTAGATTGAATTATGTCCCCCAAAACTCACTGAAGCTTGAATTGTGTCCCCTAACATCCATGTATTGGAAGCTTAATTCCTATTCTAACTGTTGAGGGTGGGAAATCCTATTATGGTAATTGAAAGATGGGGCATTGAAGAAGTGATTAGATTGTAGGAACATGCAGTAGTGAATGGATTAAAAATGGTTGTCAGGAGTATGGTTCTGAGGGTTTTAAAAGAGAAGAGTCTTTTTTTCTCTCTGCTCTCTCTGTTCCACTATTTTCTACAATGTGATACTCTGCCATCACTGAAATCACCACCAAAGAAAGCCTTCACCAGATGTGTTCCCTGGGCTTTGGACTTCCCAGCCTCTGAAACTGTAAGCAATGAATTTCATTTTTCTTTATGAATCACCCAGTTTTGTGTATTTCATTACAAGCAACAGAAATGGACTAATGCAAATACTAACAATAATCCTAAGTAGAAAACTAATAATAGAAAACTAACACAGGAGATTTGTAATAATGATGATAATGACAATAAT
>NW_007727835.1:329903-331846 GCF_000696425.1 Galeopterus variegatus | reverse complement strand
CATCCATGTGTGCTTGGCTCAGGACTATGTGACCAGGGGGTGTCTCTTTAATCTTCTCAGCGTAATAGAGGAGAAGTTGGCTTTGGCTCCACTCCTGACAATCCCCGGCCAGAGCAGAGCAGAGCTGTGCTCACTGGGAATTGTGCTCCTTCATAAAATGAGTTACCAACACCCAACTCTACACCTTCTACCTCCTCTCACTGCTTAGCTTACTCTCGCTGGCTCTGTCTTCAAGACCTGTGCTCCACAGAGCAGTGAATGCTCTGAACTCATTATGGCTCTACCATGCACGTTCCTCTTCTCTCGCTTTGCCTCAGCTGCATCACCAGCTTCTAGACCTGTCTCTGCACGTAGTAGCACAAGATAAACATTTGTTGAATGAACAAATGGTCTAGAAGAAAAAGACTCAGTAGACACAATTTCCCATTTATAATCCTGTATAACATTTTTATGGAGAGCTATTTTCAAATCAATTCACATTTTTTTTGGTACTGATTTATAAGTTTTATTTTATAGCTACATAATAAATCTGAATTATTTATCAGCCTGTGACAGAGGCATAATATTCATTATTTTAAAATCATAACATGTTAGGGCCGGCCTGGTGGCGCACTGCTACAGTGCGCTGCTTGGGAAGCACGGCAGCGTTCCCGCCTAGGGTTCGGATCCCACGTACAGACCGGTTCCCGCTCACTGGCTGAGTGAGGCGCGGGAGCANGAAAACTAATAATAGAAAACTAACACAGGAGATTTGTAATAATGATGATAATGACAATAATAATTAATACTAATATTTCATATGGCACATATATCCCAGGCATTTTTCTAAATTATGTATATTTATATAGTTTCACATATTATGTAGTATATGTTTACATATTTATTTATATTTTATATTTTTTAATATAAATTAATCACATTTTATACTGACATACTTTTCTTTGTTATATATTTATATAATCCTCACAACAATCCTGACAAAAGCAACATTTTACAGATGAGAAAATTGAGTCACAGAGAGGCTAATTAACATTCTCAAGGTCACACAGCTAAAAATGGGCAAAGCTGACATTTGAATCTGGACAATTTATAAAGCATCTATAGAGAGACCGGCACATGGTGCTTCCCCAGTAAATGGAGGATATTTTCTTGTTGTTCCTATGACATCACATTGCTTCTAAATCTCTACATCTGTAAGAATATGTAGATTGGAGTGTGATTTGCTCTGGTAAAGCTTTCTTTTCATGCTTACAAACACAGACTCCAGAGCTGCAGGCCCTCCTGATCCCAGGATCAGATGAAACCAGCCCTGCCCCTCCCCTGTAGGACCTGCCCCCCCAAGATAGAGGAGATGTGGGAGGGAGCGTGTCCTCAGCCCCTGCTGGCTCCTGCATTGCACTTGCACCATGTTCCTACCCCAGCATCCTTCTTCCTTTGGAAACCACAAATTACCCAGCAGAATCCCGGTGACAGAATGATGGAGTTGGGCTGGTGCCTGCAGCTGGGCTGAGTCAATAAAGGTGATAATGAACACTAAGCAGAATTTGAAGAATGACTGGGAAAATTGCTGCTATTGATATTTCTGGCAGCCAGCTGCTGCACAATCAGACTGAAGTGGGTTGTTCCACACGGCAAATCCCTTTGAGACAAATGATGACAGCAATGATGAGAGTTTGTATTTGTGTGCTTCTAAAAGTGTTTGAAGAGATATTACCTAATTTTATTTCTACAAAATCCCTGGGAAGTAGGTCCCATTTCATAGATGAGAAAAAATAAGCTCAGAGAGGTTCCTTTCATTGATTTTGACTTTCTGGTCTGTTGTGGCTTCAGAAACAGTAATTTTTGAATTCTTAAGTAAGAACAAGCCATGGGTGACCTTTGTCATCCATGTGTGCTTGGCTCAGGACTATGTGACCAGGGGGTGTCTCTTTAATCTTCTCAGC
>NW_007727835.1:258945-328897 GCF_000696425.1 Galeopterus variegatus | reverse complement strand
AAAAAAGACAAAAAGAAAAAAAAAATCATAACATGTTAGAAGAGAAGGAAGTCCTAGCATTCAGGTAAGAAAACAGGGGCTTAGAAAGGGAGGATTCAAGGTCACACAATGAGTTATCGGTAGAGCCAGGATAAAAAATAATAATATACATTTCTTGTACTACAAAAACATGATCACAGGTCATTTATTCACACACACATTTATTTCATTTAGTCCTCAACAAACCTATGAGACTTAGAAAGATTAGGTAAGTTTCCTATGATACACAATCCATAAGAGAAAGATGAAATAAGAGTCAGACTCAGGGCTTTGTGAGCCCAGAGCCCTGTTCTTTAGAAAGCCAGCTCTCCTGACTTTTCCTCATACCTTGAATTATTTATAATCCTTCCTAGTTCACTCCTACATCTTTAGGAATCACTCTTTAATTTACATATCCTGTTGTCGCAGAACCACCACCTTACTGTTTTTGTAAAAATAAATGTAATTTCTAGCTAATAAAAGAGCTCACTTAAAATGGATATTCTTCATTTTAAAACATATTTTTGAAATATTTATCTGAGGTAATAGAAAGTGTGAATTTTATAACCCTCTGCTATCAGAGCCTTGCTGCACCTATTATCACTGCTAGTTCATCTGTTTGTTTGTACTTTACATTGTACAAAACATTTTAATATATTTTACTCTGTTGGATCCTTGTAACAAGCCCAGATGTAGGTATTATCATCTCCATTTTCCAGATATTAACATTGAGGTCTAAAGAGTTTCACTGCTTAAGGTCACAGTGCCCAAGGTCCTGATGCTAGGAAGCTGCAGGGCCAGAGCCAGGGCCAGCCGTAGCAGAGTTCCGTTCTCCATCCTTCTCTGTAAGGCTGTGTTTCTGCACTGGCTACTGATGCAGGTATGTACAGAGGAAGGAAGCAGGTACACATTCTAGGAATGGGGAAGCAGGACGTGAGTGCCTGGAATGTGCATCTTAGTGCCTTGATTCACCCTGGTGCCTATAGAAGAGATGCAGTATTCTTCCCCAGACCTTTAGAAAACACCTTAGCACAGTACTCCTCAAAAGGGATAAAAGTAGGTGGGTGTATTAGTCACCTTGGGTTGTCAGAACAAAATACCACAGACTGGGTGGCTTAAGCAGCAGAAATTTATTTTTCATAGTTCTGGTGGCTGGAAGTCTAAGATCAAGGTGTTGACAGATTTGGTTTCTCCTGAGGCCTCCCTCCTTGGCTTGCAGATCTTGCTGGATCTTCCCATGCCTTTTTGTCTAGTGTTTCTTCCTCTTCTCATAAGGACACCATTCATATTGGATTAGGGTCCAATCCTTATGATCTCTTTTAAGCTTAATTACCTCCTTATAGGCCCTAGCTCCAAACACAGTCACATTTGGGGCTAGAGTTTAAACTATGAATTTTGGGTGGACACAATTCTGTCTATAACAATGGGCCACACATGGTTGAACTACTTCGTGCTCAGAGAAAATATGTCCTTCTTTCTCAATAAATGTTTAAACATTTTCTACAGCTGCCAAATTCATGGGCTTGGATGAGTTGTTTTTGAAGCAACTAAGTCACATTGCCTTTCCTCTCTAAATATTGTGCTTTAAAGTATACTATTTACAAATTGAAATGAGAGACCAGGAAGAAAAAAAAAATGGTCCTACAAACCTCCAAACAAAAGTAAACTATTTACAAATTGAAATGAGAGACCAGGAAGAAAAAAAAAATGGTCCTACAAACCTCCAAGCAAAATTTAACAAAAGTAAAAAAAAAAAAGTCTGTAGAGAAATGAAAATAAGTAAACCAAGAATTCTCTCAGAGCTGGAAAAATCAATTGTTACCACATCGTCCCTGACAGTGATCTAGTTGAGATCAATTTGGTTAAAGTTAATAACACCTGCATGAGTTCCACTGCAGCAGATTGTCAATTGCATTACCAATCCTGTGAGTTATGGGTGCCTGCTTCCAAAATGAATATGAACGAACACTGGAATTTCAACCATTACAAGTAGATTTGTTAAAAAATAATTCTCAAGTTCATTAAACTGCCCGAGACAGGAATCAACTTTGTGAGTCAAATCGCTCCTAGGAGAGGGCTTATTAGAGTCCACATCCACACAGGATGTGCTGCTTGCCCCAGAGGTGTGACACATGTCACATTGCCTTTCCTCTCTAAATATTGTGCTTTAAAGTATACTATTTACAAATTGAAATGAGAGACCAGGAAGAAAAAAAAAATGGTCCTACAAACCTCCAAACAAAAGTAAAAAAAAAAAGTCTGTAGAGAAATGAAAATAAGTAAACCAAGAATTCTCTCAGAGCTGGAAAAATCAATTGTTACCACATCGTCCCTGACAGTGATCTAGTTGAGATCAATTTGGTTAAAGTTAATAACACCTGCATGAGTTCCACTGCAGCAGATTGTCAATTGCATTACCAATCCTGTGAGTTATGGGTGCCTGCTTCCAAAATGAATATGAACGAACACTGGAATTTCAACCATTACAAGTAGATTTGTTAAAAAAATAATTCTCAAGTTCATTAAACTGCCCGAGACAGGAATCAACTTTGTGAGTCAAATCGCTCCTAGGAGACGGCTTATTAGAGTCCACATCCACACAGGATGTGCTGCTTGCCCCAGAGGTTTGACACATAGAGGTGTGACACATGGCACAGCACCAGCACTTTCTGACTCTGATGAACAACTCCAGCACTGTTTCACTGTCTTCTTGTTATTTTATTTTTGAAGTCTACTGAAGCCTTGTTCCAAGTGGCAGAACTTTTGCTTAGCCTATCTTGGCCTGTCTGAATTGTGCTCTTGTACCCAAAGTTTGAGACCAGTGTTCCAGGTTGACCTCCTGTAAACATGGTGTTGGAAACTTTGCCCCTCTTGATTCTGATGTAAAATTTAAGGCTTGTTCTTTACATGGACTGCTTTATTTTAAACTGATGAACTCTCTAATTTTTTCATGTGTATAAGTTTTAATTCTCAAGAGCATGTTGCTCAAAGTGTGTTCCTCCCACCACCTGCAATAGAGTCACCTGGGCACTGGTTATAAAGGAGGATTCTGCACCCCAAGATTTGAAAGGATTTGGAATTACTGTGTCTGGGGCAAGAGATCTCAATTTTTAACTAGTGTTCAAGGAGATTCTGATGCATGCCAAAGCTAGAGAACCACTATTTTCTATTACTTCTGTAGGTCCTGTAAGAAGCTTGTTCTTTACATGGACTGCTTTATTTTAAACTGATGAACTCTCTAATTTTTTCATGTGTGTAAGTTTTAATTCTCAAGAGCACGTTGCTCAAAGTGTGTTCCTCCCGCCACCTGCAATAGAGTCACCTGGGCACTGGTTATAAAGGAGGATTCTGCACCCCAAGATTTGAAAGGATTTGGAATTACTGTGTCTGGGGCAAGAGATCTCAGTTTTTAACTAGTGTTCAAGGAGATTCTGATGCATGCCAAAGCTAGAGAACCACTATTTTCTATTACTTCTGTAGGTCCTGTAAGACCTGAAGTGTAGAGAAAGGGAGTGTCATTTTTCATTTTCTGAAACTTTTGTTCATTTCTTACTATAGTGTAGACTGCCAGTTGCTTAACAAAATCTATAGTGTCTTCTTGGAAAACAGCCAGACTACATTTCCCAACTTCCTTTGTAATTATATGTGGCCCTGTGATTGAGTTTTAGCCAATGGAATGTGGCCCTAGGGTTGCTAGGTAAAATACAAGATGCCCAGTTAAATTTGAATTTTAGGTAAATACCATAATTTGTAGTATAAATATGTCTCAAATACTGTATGGGACATACTTAAAAGAAATTGTGTTGTTTATCTGGAATTCAGATTTAACTGGACAAGATACATACAGGATGCCTGTCCTGCATTTCTATTTGCTAAATCTGGCAATCCAAAATATGAGTGAAAGTGGCAGGATTCACTCCCAGGCATGACCCATAAAAGCCTCCCATACAGGTTCCTCCTGGTCCTTCCACATTTGAATGACTGAATGCGTACAATATCCAGAGAGACTTTGGAAGCTGCATAATTGTAGATGGCAGGACCACTGGTCAGTTCAGTCTGGTTCATTCATGACTGCGTGATGGAGAACCACTCAGTGTTACCAAACCCAAGTTCGGGTGTCAGCTGCCTAAACAAACAAACAAAGACTCAAAAGTTAAATGTCGGTGGAATAGGAAGGCAGTTTTATTTAGCTGAGGAGATGGCCAGACTGTAACCATTTCAAAGGCTTAGTTTTACCAAGGGTTTTTATGGGGTGAGAAGCAGGAAATGAAAAGCAGAAAGGAGGGGGACATGAGCTGTAGGGGTTCCGTGCAAACAAGGAGCCAGGTGCAAGGTCTCACCAAGCTCTGCCTGGTTTCTGTTCTTGTTGTTGATGTTACCTTAGCGTCCTTCAGGATTTTGATTTGCTTTGGGGTGGAATCGGCTTCTTTGCAAAGTCTCTGTGTAGCTTGGGCTCTGTCTGGCCTTGGACTTATGTAAGCCTCACAGAAGAACTATTAGTTTTGCTACGTACCGATTAGCTTTCAACAGCCTTGTTTTTCTACTTAGGAAGTAAGATAAGCAAGTCAGGGGAAGAAAGAGAGGAGAAAAAAACCTGTGTGACTTTTAAAAATCTCACAGCCCAGGTGGTTTTAGGTACCAACATGGCTTCAGTCCTGCTCACTCCACCATAAGCCATTCACTGTCTCTGTTCCACTATATAGGCAAGAAAGAAACATCTACTGCAGCTGAGTTATCATGACTGTTGGGTTCCATGTTCTTCAGTAGTTAGCCTACCAGCTAATGCACTTATTATATGACAAGAAGCACACCTATGAAGTAGCAATTAATCTTCCCCACAACTCCTTCAAGCTGGTATTGCCCCCATTTTACTTAAGGGATTAAAAAGCGCAGAGCTGTTAAACAACTCACCAAATACTTTATCACTGATGTATTCTAAATATAATAATCATAAAACTGGTTACTTTTAGGGACTGTTTGTGGTCATTTGTGAATTTGAATAATAAATACTAATAATCTGAAAGTCTTCATATTTTAGTGAAACTCAATTTTATTTTTAAATTAATTCATTGATCTTGGGTAAGGGGCATTCAAATGGTTCAAAAGGGGACATATTGAAAAACCAGTCTCACTGTTACCCCTATTCCCTAGCCAACCAGTTTTCTATTTAGGAAGCAACACCATTTCTGCTCTCTGTGTGTGTGTGTGCGTGTGTGTGTGTGTGTGTGTGTGTCTGTACTTTTAGTTATAGTCTATGCATACACAAACATATCCTTTACACATGTGCACACACACACACTCCTGTTTTAACCCAAAACAGCATACTATTGTGGAAATGAATGAAGACTACCCATATTAGAAAAAAATAGAAGCGGTTCATTCAGAGCTTAGGAGTCAGCTACCATCACTGTGTTTGACAGAGACTCAAAGGCAGGTGGAGGAATGGGAAAGCTTTACAGGGACAAAGGAGGAAAGTTTCAGGTGTGCTGTGATTGGAGGTTGTTGACATGGAGAAGCTGGAGACAGGCTAACTAGAAGAGGTTGTCTGTGTGATTGGCTAGGGGAACATACTTGATTTGCTCTGGTTGGTCCTCATTTGGAAGTGAGGAGAAAAGGTAGGAAAGCCAGCAGTTATTGACCAATTTGTGACAATTCTAAGGCTATTGCTTCAGAAGTTGTGGATTGGGTTTCTGGGCTGGAAGTTGTAGGTCAGAGTTTTAATTGTCATATATAGTCTGACTACTGCCAGACTCTCACTTTGTGTATTTTCTGCATGTTAATTTTTAACAATTTCTATTAGGCAGTTATATTGACCTTTTTTGATGTATAATTTTGTGAATTCTGATACAAGCATCAGTTTATGTAACTAGTATCTCATTCAGGACACAGAACAGTTCCATCACACAAAAACACTCTCTTGCTAGTATAAACAAGCCTTTATTGACTTTTCTACAGCAACTACTTACTGAATCTGTTACACCATATAATGTCAGTATCAATTTATTTCAATGCAACAAACACTGGACGTATTTTTCTGCTTGACTACTACAAAGTTGTAATAAATAGAATGATGTTACTAAATAGTACCAAATAGAAATTTAAATATTAAGCATTGTGAATCCAGAAGTTTGGGAGGGGATGGGGCTCTCATGGTCACTGTGGACATGTGAGGAGGGATGAATGATGGAATCCAAAGAGGATCAAGTACCTCCAAATATACTTTCCATATCATGATGATGGAGTTTGGATGCGCTGTCCCCTCCAAAACTCATGTGGAAATTTAATCCACAATGTGGCAGTGTTAAAAACTGATTGAGTCATGGGGGCGGATCCCTCATGAATGGATTAATGCTCTCCCTGGGGGAGGGGGGATTAATAAGTGAGTTCTTGCTCGATTAGTTCCTGCGAGAGCTCATTGCTTAAAAAGACCCTGGAACCTTCTCTCTCTCTCTCTTGCTTTCTCTTGCTTCCTCTCGCCATGTGATCTGCATGTACCCGCTGGCTCCCTGCCACTTTTCCGTCATGAGTAGAAGCAGCCTGAGGCCCGTCCAGAGGCAGCTGTTCCAGAATCGTAAGCCAAATAAACCTCTCAGGTATTTCTGTCACAGCAATACAAAACGGACTAAAACAGAAAATTGGTACAGAGGAGCAGGATACCTGAAAATGTGGACGCAGCTTTGGAACTGGGTCATGGGCAAAGGTTGGAGGAGTTTGGAGGACTTAGAAGAAGAGAAAAAGATGAGGGAAAGTTTGGAATGTCTTAGAGACTTATGTGGTGGTGAGCAGAATGCTGATAGAAATGTGGACAGTAAAGGCCATGCAGATGATGAGGTCTCAGATAGAAATGAGGGACTTATTGGGAATTGGACTAAAGATCACCCTTGCTACACCATAGCAAGGAACCTGGCTGCATTGTGTCCATGCCCTGGGACTTTGTGGAAGTTGTAACTTAAGAGTTGTGAACCAGAGTATTTGGCCAAAGAAATTTCTAAGCAGCAAAGCATTAAGGACACTGCATGGCTACTTCTAACAGCCTACCCTGAGTCATGACAGCAAAGGCATAACATAAAGCCAGAATTTAAAAGGGAAGCAGAGCATAAAAATTTGGAAACTTTGCAGCCTGGCCATGCGGTAAAGAAGCAGAGAGCGGAAGAACAATGCAAGGGTGAAGCTGATAAACTAATTGCTAAAGAGATTATCTTGGTGGTGAGGCAACCAGATGCTAAGAGCCAGGACAATGGAAAAAAATGCCCTAAAGGCATTTGAGAAGTCTGGAAGGATGCCCCACCGATCACAGGCCCTGAGGCCTAGAAGGACTGAGTTATCCTGGAGGACAGACCTGCTGCCCTCAGGAACCGCCCCCTGCATCCTAGCTGCTTCGGCTAGAGTGGCCCTAAGTGTGGTTTGTGCAGCAGGCCTGGAGCATAGAGGCCCAAAACCTCAGTGGTGTCCATGTTGTGTTAAGTTTGCAGGCCGGCAGGACGTGACAGCAGTCTCCACTACTGTCTCCACCCTGATTCCAGTGGATGTATGAAAAGTCTGGGGGCCCAGGAAGAGATCTTTTGCAGGGGTGGAGTCACCGCAGACAGCCTTTACTAGAGCAATGCCGAGCAGAAATGTGGGGTCAGAGTTGCAGCAGAGAAACCCCAACAGCGCCATGCTTAGTGGAGCCATGAGACTGGGACCACCATGGAGACCCCAGACCTATGGAGCTACCAGAGTAGAACACCAGCCTGGGAGAGGTGAAGTGTGGCCTGAGACCAGGAAAGCCATAGGAGTAGAGCTGCCCAAGGAATTGGGGACCCAACCCCCACACCAGTGTGCAGAAGCAGTCGAACATGGAATCAAGATACCTGATTCTCCAGACTTGAGATTTAATGCCTGCCCTGCTGGGTTTTGGACTTGTTTGGGACCTGTTTTTCCTTTCTTTTGGCCTATTCCTCCCTTTTGGAATGGGAATGTGTACCCAATGTCTGTTCCACCATTGTATCTTGGCAGTAGATAAATTTGGTTTTGTTTTTCAGGGTCACAGCTGGAAGGGCTTTTGCTTTTGGTCTCAGATGAGACTTTGGACTTCGGACTTTTAAGTTGGTGCTGGAGCAAGAATGATTGTATTTTGTATGTGAGAGTGACATGAATTTTGGGGGGCCAGGGGCGGAATGATGGAGTTTGGATGTGTTGTCCCCTCCAAAACTCATGTGGAAATTTGATCCCCAGTGTGGTAGTGTTGGAAACTGATTGAGTCATGGGGGTGGATCCCTCATGAATGGATTAATGCTCTCCCTGCGGGGGGGGGGATTAATAAATGAGTTCTTGCTTGATTAGTTCCCATGAGAGCTCGTTGCTTAAAAAGACCCTGGCACCTTCTCTCTCTCTCTTTAGCTTCCTCTTTCTTGTTTCATCTCGCCATGTGATCTGCTTGTACCTGCTGGCTGCCTGCCACTTTCCGCCATGAGTAGAAGCAGCCTGAGGCCTGTGCCAGATGCAGCTGTCCCAGAATCATAAGCCAAATAAACCTCTCTTCTTTGTAAATTACCCAGTCTCAGGTATTTCTGTTATAGCAACACAAAACGGACTAAAACATATGAGTATACAGTAGTTCCTGCTTATCCAAGCAGGATATGTTCCAGGACCCCCAGTGAATGCCTGAAACTGCAGATAATTCTAAACCCTATACAGTCTATAATTTTTTTCTATACATACATACCTATGGTAAAGTTTAATTTATAAATTAGGCATAGTGAGAGATTAAGAACACTGACTAATAATAAAATAGAAGATGTATAACAATATTCCAGCATCACTACTCTCACACTTTAGGGTTACTTGAACACAAGGACTGTGATACTGTGATGGTCAACTGAATAACAGATGGCTACCATGTGACTAATGGGTGGGTAGCATAAACAGTGTGATACACTGGACAAAGGAATCATTCAGGCCCAGGTGGGACAGAGCAGAATGGTGCAAAACTTCATTATGCTACTCCGAATAGTGAGCAATTTAAAACTTATAAATTGCTTCTTTCTTAAGTTTTCCATTTAATATTTTTGGACTGCCATTGACTGCAAGTAACTGAAAATCTGGAAAGCAAAACTATGGATAAGGGTGAACTACTATAAAAGAATCTGTGTGATTCTGTTCATTTTGCATTATATGAAATACTCTGTGTCATGTCTTACACTAAGTGATGAAATATAAAAATTAAGGTCACATCTTTACCTTCTAAGTCTTATATTCCTGAAGAAGCCTACCAACCAAACAAAATAAAAAACAGTGCACTCAGTGCTGTGACAAATACATAAAAACAGTGTACCAAATCCAGAAGGTGGGACAGATGTGAAACAGGGAAGACTTCACATCTAAACTGAATCTCGAAGTATGGATAGAATTTAGTCAAAGAGAAGCAAGATGATGGAATAGGAAGATCCTGCTCATATACCCCTATAGGAACAAAAATTTGGCTATCATCCATTGACAAAAGTGCCTTTATGGGAATTTTGGGACCCAAGTAGGATGTTGCAAAACCCCAGTGGAGCCCAAGACTGTGGAGGACCTGGAAATAGCCTGGTTCCCCTGTAGACTCAGCTACAGCTTCATTAGGCCTTAGTCCTCCCACTACAGCCATGTACTGGGGACCTGGGAAGAGTTATGGCCACCTGTGTTATGGAAGACAGACCCACCCATCTTGGTTCCAGCTCTGGACACTTAAGTGGCCCTGTAACTTGGCTCCAATCCCTCTTGGCTATTGTTTGAGAGTGGTCCTGCCTGCCCAGGGACCAGCTGGGAAACATACATGTCCACACATCCAGAGGCAGGCCTGCAGACCTTGATCACACAGTAGATCTTGAATCAGCTGTGCAACCCAGCTCCATCCCATCCCAGTTATAGCCCAGGAGCAGTCTTGTCCTCAGGATCGTTCTGGGAGACATGACCATCTGTGACCCCAAAGGCAGGCCTGCCAAACTTGGTCTTATTGCAGGTCTTGAAGCAGCCCTATTTCCTAGCTTTAGTCCCACTCAGCCTTGGTACAGAGGCAGTCCCACCTGCATAGGAATCTGGCAAGAAGCACACCCATCTATGCCCCTGAAGGCAGGCCTGCAGAACTTGGTCTCAGTTGTAGACCCTAAATCAGACTTGAGACTCAGTTCCAGCTCCTCTCATCTGTAGTCTGGGGCCAGTCCTGCCTGTTCAGGGACATGCTTAGTGGCCCAGCAAGAGCTCTTCCAGGGATCCAGAGGGAGCCAAACCAGTCCACAAGAACAGGCCTGTAAGCTGTGGACCCCACTGCAGATGAGGCTTGAGCACTACTCAAGTGTGATCCTAAAGGCAATCTCATCTGCATCAGGACCCAAAAGGAGAAGGCCTTTACCTGCCAAAACCAGTCTACAAAGACTGTAAAAGGTGTTTGTTCCTTCAAATACATAGATACCAATACAAAGCTACATAGATAATAAAGTATCAGGCAAACATGATATCACCAAAGGAAACTAATAAAGCTTGAGTAACCAGCCCCAAAGAAATGGAGATGTATGAATTGCCTGACAACGAACTCAAAATAATCATCTGAGGAAGATCAATGAGATGTAAGAGAACACATATAGACAATTAAACAAAATTAGAAAAGCAATGCATAAACAAAATGAAAAGTTTAATAAAGAAATAAAAACTATATATGTTTGTGTGTGTGTATACCTCCAAACAGAAATCCTGGAACTGAAGAATAAAATGACAGAAGCAAAAAATACAATAAGGAGCTTCAACAACAGAATGAGTCATGCATTGTTCCCACACCAAATCCAGATAAGGACACTACAAGAAAGAAAATGATAGAACAAAATCCCTGATGAACATAGATGCACAAATCCTCAATAAAATACTAACAAATTGGCTAGAAGAGAGAAGACTGAATGTGCTCCTCACAAAGAAGTGATTAAGTTTTGTAATGATGAATATACTAATTACCCTGATTTGATCATCACTCATTATGTACATGTATTAATACTCAACTCTGTATCTCACAAATATGTATAATTGATATGTTTCAATTAAAAAACATGAACAAACTGATTTCAATAGTGCAATAAAAGGATTATATGCCATGATCAAGTATGATTTACTCCTGAGATGCAAGGATGTTTCAACATGTGCAGATCAATGAATGTGATATATCCCATTAAATGAGGAAGGATAAATATCATATGATCATGTCAGTAGATGCAGAAAAGTATTTGGTAAAATTCAACATCCTTTCATGATAAAATCTCTCAACAAATTAGGTATAGAATGATTGTACTTCAAGACAATAAAGGCCATGTATGAGAAGCCCATACTCAATTATCAAAAGCTGAAAGCTTTTCCTCTAAGATCAGGAACAAGACAAGGATACCCACTCTCACCACTTCTATTCAACATAGTACTGGAAGTGCTAGCCAGAGTTAGCCTAGGAAAGAAAAAGAAATAAAAGTCATCCAAATTGGAAAGGAAGAAGTTAAATTATCTTTTTGAGGTAACATGATCTTACGTATAGAAAATCCTAGAGACTCCACCCAAAAAAGTGTTATAACTAATAAACAAATTCAGGAGAGTAGGAAGATACAAAATCAACATAAATATTAGTTGTATTTTTATACGTTAATATAATGTCTAAAAAACAAATTAAGAAAATTCCTTTTCCAATAGAAACAAAAACAATGCAATGCTTGGGAATAAATTTAACCAAGGAGGTAAAAGATCTCTACAATGAAAACTATGACATTGATGAAAGAAATTGAAGAACACAAATAAATGGAAAGATTTTCTGTGTTCATGGACTGGAAGTATTATATTGCTAAAATGTCCATACTAACCAAAGTGACCATATCACCTGTTACAATTCTAATGACATTTTTCACAGATCTAGAAAGAACAATCCTAAAATTTCTACGGAACTACAAATGACCTCAAAATGCCAAAGCAGTCTTGAGAAAAAAGAGAAAAACTGAAGACATCATACTTCCTGCTTTCAAACGAGGTTAAAAGTTAAAGTAATCAAATACTGGCATAAAAACATATACGTAGATCAATGAAATAAAATAGAGAGCCCAGAAATAAACCCACACATATACAGTCAATTAACCTTTGACAAGGGTGCCAAGTTATACAAAAGGATACCCTAAAAGGATAGTCCCTTCAATAAATGGTGCTGGAGAAGCTTATATCCACATGTAGAAGAATGAAATTGGACCATTATCTTGCACCAGACACAAAAGTTAACTAGAAGTGGTTTGAAGACTTAATCATAAGATCTGAAACTATAGAACTACTAGAAAAAAACAGGAAAAAGTCTCCTAGTCATTGGTCTTGGTAATGATTTTCTGGATATGACACCAAATGCATGACATCACACTTCCTGCTTTCAAACTATATTATAAAGCTGAAGTAATCAAAACAGTATGATACTGGCATACAAAATAGGCAACAAAAGCAAAAATAAACCAGTAGGGCTTCATCAAACTAAAAAGTTTTGCAGAGTGAGGGAAGAATCCACAAAATGAACAGGCAACCTGCAGAATGGGAGAAAATATTTGCAAACCCTCAGATTTATCAAAATATATATTGCAAAATATATTAGAAACTCATATAACTCAATAGCAAAAAAGCAATTAACTCATTAAAAATGGGCAAAAGACCTGAATAGCCATTTTTCCAAAGGAGATATACAAATGACCAACAGATACATGAAAATGTGCTTGACACTACTAATCATCAGGGGAATACAAATCGAAACCACAATGAAATACCACCTCACACCTGTTAAGATGGCTATTATAAAAAAGTCAAGAGATAAGTGTTGGTGAGGGTGTGAAAGAAAGAGAACACTGGTATGCTTGCGGTGGGAATTTAAATTAATACAAGCATTATGGAAAACAGTATGGAGGTACCTCAAAATTAAAAAAATAAATAAATAAAACTACCATATGATCCAACACTCCAGTTTCTAAGCATATATCCAAAGGACATAAAATCAGTATCTGGAAGAGATATCTGCACTGCTATGTTCATTGAAGAGTTATTTACAATAGCCAAGTAATAGAAACAACTTAAGTGTTCATCAATGGATAAATGTATAGGAAAAATGCGTGTGTGTACACACACACACACACACACACACACACACACACACACTGCGTGTGTGTACACACACACACACACACACACACACACACACACACACATAATGGAATATTTTTAGCCTTATAAAGAAGAAATTTGTGACAATATGGATTAATCTAGAGGACATTTTGCTAAGTGAAATAAGCCAGACACAGAAAGACAAATACTGCCTGATCTCACTTACATGTAGAATCTAAAATAGTTGAACTCACAGAAGCGGACAGTAGAATGGTGGGTTTCAGGGATGGGGTGGGGTAATTCATTAGAAATGAATTACCATTTCTAAGCTAAGCTTGATTGGTGATTTCAAAGTTCAAAAATTAAGCTGTTTAAAGGGTATACATTTTCAATTATAAGTTGTGCAAGTTCTGGAGATCTAATGTACGGAATAGTGATTGCATTGCTTACTTGCAATTTGCTAATAGAGCTGGACTCAAGTGTCTTCACCCTGCCCCTTACTCCAGACAAACAGCAACTATGTGTATGGAAAGAGGTGTTAATTAATTTGATTGTGGTAACCATCACACAGTGTATACATATATCAAATCAACACATAAATACCTTGAATATATACAATTTTTATTTGTCAGTTACACCTAAATAAACCTGGAAAAAAAATCCTAGAAGAAAAAGTAGAATTTAGTCAAAGAGTAAAGTGGTATGCTGGACAGATACCCAAAGGTCAGCAGATAAGGAAGTGTGAGGTACTCAGCTGCAGTGTAATGTGAGCAAGGACTATCACAAGGGCCTTAGGTTTTATGTTAATTAATATTATGGATGGTCCCCCCCCACCCCAAGTCTGCAGTGATTTTAAACAGAAGGTTGTCATGACCATTGTGAAGCTGTCCTTGACTCACCAGGCAGAGTTAGGGCTGCCTTTTCCTGTGCCCTCACTGAATGTTCTACAAACCTCTTCTACAGCAACTATTTTATGCAGTTGCTGTTGTCTGTAACTGAAAGGCAGAGCGTGTATAGGATTGAAGTCTGACAGACAAAGGTTCAAATGCTCATTCCAATATTTATTAGCTTTTTTTTTTCCCTTGGGCAAACCACTTAACTTCTCTGAATATCAAGTTCTAGTCTGCAGAATTGATTCATTGCCACATCATTAAGTCAGGGTGAAGATTAAATGACATAATTAATGAAAAGTACTCGATACTTAGTAGGGCTTCAATGAATAGTAGCTGTTATGGTTTGCAATCTCATTTTCCCAGTTGTCTGAATTCTTTTAGGGCGAGTGCAGTATCTTTGCATCTATCAAGTGTCTGTCAAAAAGGATACGCTCAGTAAATATTTGTGGAATGACTGCATAAATCAGATTCAGAGTTTAGAAAGATCAATCTTGGTTTTGTAGAATAGACTGGTGGGATATAGATTTGGAGGTCAGTTTACCCAGCAAAAACATCCCACTTCATTTTAAGCAAAGAGGCAAGTTTGTGAGACTGAAGGAAGCAGTTTTTTTTTTTTTCCTTTTTGTCTTTTTTACTGACCGGTAATGGGATCGCAACCCTCGGTGTCGCGCCTGTACCGGGGACCAGCAACGGGATTGCAACCCTTGGTGTTGCGCCCGCACCGCGCTCAGTCAGTGAGCAGGAACCGGTCTCCACATGGGATCTGAACCCTTGGTGGGAGAACCGCTGTGCTCCCAAGAGGCGCACTCTCCAGTGTGCCACTGGGCCGGCCCGAAGGAAGCAGTTTTATTTATCACAAAATTTATTTGCAGGAAATTGTAAATGAACTTTTCCCTTGGCATTGTAACTTAAAATAGTCCTTGACTATAGATAACATTCAGAATTATTACCAACAATACAGCAAAAATAATAAAAGGAAACATTATTTTGGAATTTACTGTGGCAGGTACTACGCTTAGTTTTTTATTTGGATTGCCTCATTTAATTATCGCCATGTCTGTAAGAGGTAGGTAGTCTTATCTGCATTTTAAAGATGAGAAAACTGAGGTTTAGAGACACAAAGAAACCTTCCCAAATTAATGCAATTCATGTACATTAACTAATATTATCCAAATAACATCCTTGTGTGTGATAAAGGGATAGTGTGATGATTAATTTTATGTGGCAATGTGCTAAGCTAAGGTGCCCAGACATTTGGTCAAATGCCAGTCTAGATATTGCTACAAAGGTATTTTTTAGATGTTATTAACATTTAAATCAATACTCATTGAATAAAGGAGATTGCCCTTCATTGTGTTGGTTGGCCTTATTCAATCAGTTGAAGATTTTAAAAGAAGAAGATGAAGGACCCCTAAGGAAGAAGATATCTGTCTCCAGACCACCTTCAAACTCCAGCTGCAGCATCAACTTCTCTCTGGGTCTCCAGCCTACCTCCCTGCCCTGCAGATTTCAGGCTTGCCAGCCCTCACAATCATGTAAATTTCTTTCTGTGTATACAAGTATACACATCACCTGTACACATCCAATTGGTTTTTTTTTCTCTCTGATTAATATAGAACTCTGATTAATATGGATATAATTATCCCATTTTACAGATGAGGAAGGTTTGAGTCACACAACTAATAAAGGGTGGCGCTTATAACTCAAAATTATTTCTTTCTGATTTCAAGTCTGGGACATACCATTGATTTTTATATGATGCACCCTTTATCCTCCATTTAATTTTGGAGGAGAAGGAAAGAAGGGAGAAATTAATAAAGAAACATTGGTAGAAAAGGGAAAGAATCATGAGGGTAGCAAGTACAGACAGCCTTAAAGTGAGCAGGTAGTTGCCTAAAGATGTCAAAGTTGACTCCTGGCTTTCTATGGTGGCTGTTATTTGGCATGTTTATTTCCAGAGCCATATTACATGGTGATCAATAGGTCCTCTTTAATCCTATCAGACATATCTCTTTCCGGCCCACATTCTAGTTTTTCCCCATCATGCCACTGTGCTTATTTCCTTTAAAGCATTAATAATGATCTCTTATTATCTTATTTAATTACTTGGTTTACTTGTTTTATTATCTTCCTTTTGGTAACATACATTCCACGAGGGCGAGTATCTTTCCTATTTTCACTTGCTGCTTATCTTAGGCATCTAGCACATTGTACAAGTTGAATGAAAAGATGAATACCATGTTCATCCTCATCTTCGTCTCTTCATTCCCTATGTTTTTTTTTCACTGTCTTTCTAGTCTTACCCATCCCCCATAACACAACCTAGCTCCCATATGTCTCGAAGCCTTCCTTGATTATGCTTTGTCCCAGCCATGCCTGCCTTCTTTCAGTGCCTACAGCATACATTGCTCTTCTGTGCTTTGGAGCTTTTATGAACTCCCTTCCCTTCGCCTAGAATGCGTCCAACCTCTGCCCTCCCTTTGCTAAGCTGAATCAGCTTGAACATCCCTTCTTCCCCAGGAAGCCTTCCCTGACCTTTAACACTGAGTTAATTTCCCCCTTTATACATTGCTGCAACTGCCTTCCTATCTCTTTCTAAGTCTTCAGGATCCCTTTTCCCTTAGATACACTTTTTATTAATCTTCAATTTTGAAATAACATGTTCACCGTACACCCCACCTACCACGTTTTAAATTCAGTAAGAGTAGTCCTATTTCTCTCCTTTTGCTGCTATATCTACAGTAATGAATTCTCTGTGTCTGGAATAGAGATGATGTTTAAGAAACACCTATGGGTTGAATAGCTGGAGAATGTTTATTGATCTGACCATTATAGAAGTCTAAGAACCACTATGTACTCAGTGAATGAATGTGAAAGTAGCTATCAATTATTAACTGGTTACCACATGCCAGGCACTTTTCTACATGTTTTCCATGTCCTTTCTCATTTGATTATCACAAAACTCTAAGAGGTAGGTACTATTGTTGTCATCCTTATTTCACAGAGGAGGAAACTGAGGGACAGAGAGGTGTGGAGCTATGGTTGTGTGGGTGGTGTGTGGCAGAGCCAGGATTCCAACCCAGGCATCTGCCCCAGAACTTAACCCCATGCTCTTGTGCTTAGAGTCTTGCAGGGTGGCAGGCAAGAGATTATAGAGATAACTGAGAGCCCGAAGTTTCCTTATCTTAGTTCATTTATTCATTCAGCAAATATTTGTTGAATGCCAGATTCTGTGTTAGGCACCAGAGATGTGGTAAACCAATCTAACATGGTCCCTGCCATCACCAGTATACTCTAGGACTGTTGTTGTGGTTCTCAAACTTGGCTCACTGTAGAACTGCTTGGGGAGCTCCAGCTGACTTTATTTAATTAGCTGGCCTGGAGCCTGAGCCTCTATGTTTTCTAAACTCTATGATTGATTCCAACATGCAGCCAGTGTTGAGAACCACCTATTTGATACTTTCCGTCAAAACAATTCATTATCATAACTCATCTGGGAAAGTATGTAAAATCCAGAGTCCTGCCCTGCTGGTCACCTCCTCCTACTTCCCTGACCAAATGACCCCAGAACCTCTCAGAACAGAACCCAGGAATCTGTGTTTTTAAAAGCTCTTTTTATAATTCTGGTGCAGTTTGCCAGCAGACCCATATTTTAGGATCATCAGAGCAGTTGCCAAAAACGAGTTAGACATTTAGTAGAAAGAGCTTACAGAGGGCTGTGGTAGCCTAAGCTGAATTTATAAACCATATCATTCGAACTGGTCTTGAAGGGAGAGTAAGATTTAGGCATGTGGAAAGGATTGAGGCTTTTGCTAACGGTATGCCACACATAACTTTATTACACAGTGTCTTATTTTAAAGATGTTTGTTCCATAGACTTTCTACTCAAAATGTGGTATGAGGACCAGTAGCATCAGCCTGGGAGTGTGTTAGAAATGCAGCATCTTGGGTTTCACCCCAGAATCTGCATTTTTAACAAGATCTCTAGGTGATTCATGCACATGTTAAAGCTTGAGAACCATCTCTGTGTTAGCCTTAGCCTCTCCCACCCACTCAGTAAACTTGAAGAAACTCTGGACCAGAAGTTCAAAGATTCTACTCCAGGTCCCAAAGCTAGATCGTGCATGTTATAATGAAATTACTATTCATATCTTCTGAATCTACACCTTGGTTCCTACCATCTCATCGTTTTTACTTTTGCTAATGCCTTGCATTGCCTGTTACAAAGATAGCTTCTTAGAATAGTCTGACTTTCGGGCCGAGCCCGTGGTGCACTTGGGAGAGTGTGGCGCTGGGAGCGCAGTAGCGCTCCCGCTGCGGGTTCGGATCCTATATAGGGATGACCAGTGCGCTCACAGTGCTCACTGGCTGAGCGCGGTGCGGCCGGTCTCAAAAAGGACAAAAAAAAAAAAAAAAGAATAGTCTGACTTTCAAGCCTGTTTTAAGAAAAAAACAAATAAGCACTTTGGGAGGAAAACAGTTTTAAATGTACCTGGGTAGAAAATTACCTTCAGTGAATTGTACTTAGAGTCACTGTGTGGTTTCTAGTTATTCCACAAATGCAGGAGGTCAGGGGCCTCACTTAAATGAATATGTCCTATTCTGAGCTCCCTGCTTGGCCCAGCTGCTTGATGGGCTCAGCCACCTGGATTCTTGCTGGTCTTTTCATTTTTTATCAGAATGTCTTGCAGCCCTGAACACGTGGTGAGTCTTTGACCTCTTCCTAGCATGTAGAAAATTGTGGTAATGACTATCTTTTCAGGGAATAGACAGTGCTGTCATTTTTGTTCACCTTTGAATCTGATCTGTCATTAACATCACATATGCATTAAAGGGGGGTAAATTGCCTGTTATAACAAAGTCTGCTCCAGCTGGCATTACAGAGCCAAGTGTTAGACCAAGTCTTTAAAAAATTTTAAGGAGTTGCCCTTCAAATCAGAGCCTGATTCTCAGCTTGTAAGAAATTCTGAATTTCGTTTTCTCTGTCTTTCTTGCTTTTCCTTAATGGATTCTTAAAGCATGCAATCAACTTGAAAGGGCCAAGTGCTCAAATTCAAGATACAAATGACAGCTTTTGCTCTCTCATTTTCTCTGTACTTGTGCAATTCTCTACACCAGTCTCTTATTTGTTTTGGTGTCTCTATTCAACCAGAAAAACTCCTCCCAAGTTTATAATTAGTAGTTTGACTCCCCACTGCTTCCCTTTAGCCCAAGGTGAAAATAATTAATATTATTCTACTTGGTTAAAACAAAAAAGGGGGGATCTTTGTGAGTAAGCAGGGAACAAGGTCGTTCTCACTGTACCCAGGCTGGATCAGTCTGCTAAAAGTGCCACAGGCTTCAAACAACTGCTTGATGCCTTCGGTATCAGTCTTTTTAGAGTAAAACCCAATTTATCCAAGAAAAACTCTTCCAATTCTCCTAGTCTCCTATACAGAACTTGGAGAGAGGTAGATTCTCATACACGTTAATTAATACCTAGAAACAGTGAAAATCAACAAAGGTATCAAAACCCTGAAGATTATGTCCACCATTTTAACTGGTTTGTTACTCAAGGGGGAAAGGAATTGCTATTAGCTGGCAAGTCCATAGAAGGCCAATCTTGCCAAGCAAAAGATATGAAGGAGGAGAAAAAAGAGAGAAGAAACGAAAGAAGCAAAGCAGTGTGCAGAAGAATGAGGGTGGTTGGCCTTAGGCATGTAGGGGATACTGCAGGTCATTAGCTCCAGCTTACAAGAGCCCTCCTGGGCTCACACTCAATCCATCGGATTGGTCTTCTAGTTTCTCAATCTGCAGGAGATTCAAAGCAACAATTTAGAAAGCATGAAAGTGGTTGGCCTCAGGCATGCAGGGGATACTACAGGTCATTAGCTCCAGCTTACAAGAGCCCTCCTGGGCTCACACTCAATCCATTGGATTGGTCTTCTAGTTTCTCAATCTGCAGGAGATTCAAAGCAACAATTTAGAAAGCATGAAAGAGGCTGTTAGAGACAGGAACACTGACAGTAGCCAGAAAGGACACTGCCAACCCAAAGGCAGAATGTGGAAATCTGTGACATGCAGGCTGAGGACTTTAAAAAGCACAGAAGTTGATAGCCAGCATGAGGAAAAAGTACAACTAAGGTCCCTAATAATGACCCAGAGTCATCAATAAATATTGAATTATTTCTAGTACACTTTAAGAATACAGAGAAAAATGTAATATTTTAAGAAATGTTTAAAAATGAAGTATTTTAATGTTTAATGGAAGACTATTGATCTGGATAACTCACTGTCATTTTTTCTTCCTGGCATTTTGTTCCTATCTTTAACAAATATTTTTTTGAGTCCTTAGTCCATGCCAGGCACTGTGATATGAGCTGAGGATACCTTGATGAACAGACCAAGACTTGGTCCCTGACTTCATGTTGCTAACAGTTTAATGTGGAGGCTACAAAATTAATATGTAATAAATAATTAAAGTTCAATGAATAGTGATTATTCCCTTAGAATATAGACAAAGGTAAACCTGTGCCATGAAAGAGAGAGACTCCATGCTATGTTAGCACAGGGGTGTGATCTAATCAGGGGTCAGGCAAGGCTTCCCCAGGGCATTGATGCTTGATGCTTGATGTTTGAAGAATGGGTAGAAGTCGATGGTGAAGAGGAGATGGGGTGAGAGCTGAATAGGTAGAGGAATCCGACTGTGTGGAAATAGTCCTGTGTTGGGAGAGGACAGGAAAGGTGAGTGGGGGGAGTACAGAGAGGAGGCGGAGAGTGGGGACCATGAGCTTGTTTGTCCTTGGATGAGACTCCAAAGGCTGGAGCCAAACCACACCAAATGGTGGGTCTTGTTAATGAGTTCTGTCTTTAATTTGAAATCAAAGGAAAGCCATTTGAGGCAACTTGATCAGATTTTCATCTTAAATAGGTCACTTTGGCTGCCACACAGGAAAAATTGGTGGGGAAAATGTGGTGGACAAGTTGGTATGTAGAGAGACATTGTACTTCGAGTGAGCAGTGGTAGTCATTTGTACTAGATCATGGATAAGACTGAAAGAGCTGGGCAGGGTATTTTAGGAGGTAATCTTGAAAATGTGATTTATCAGGAGAGTGAGGTAGAGGGAGATCCTAAGGATGACTCCTACGTTTCTGGCCTGCACAAGAAGGAGCTCTTAGAAGAGGACTAAGTTTGTGGATTGGGCATGCTGAATGGAGAGGCCTTTGAGACAGCTTTCTAGCCCTCAGGTCTCGTGTCAGCTATCACCACTGCTTGAATCCTTTCTTTAAGTGTTTACTATCCCCGTTCTAGTCCAGATACTGCAGGTTCCCTCAGAGACCCTCTGTTTTTACATGTCTCAGGTGGGATGTGAAGGCAGGATAGACTTTTTTTCTCCTCTGTGTGCTGCACCTTTGCTGCACATAGTGGAGGCTTAACAAGTATGCCTAGAATTCATGATAGGGGATGAATAACTCCTGGTGAGCTCTTCTGGCAGTTTTTCAGAGGGGAGAATCTGATAGCCCTCTCAGGATTGGTGTTAGAATTTGAAACTCAAGTCTGTCAAATCAACTCTAGCAGTCTTTATTCAGTTCATAGGCGGAGCTGTTGTCAGTCAGGGTCCCAACAGGAGAAAGGCACATTTATATTAGGGTTTAAACAGGGACTATTTACAAAGATGTGGGTAGTGCAGGAAAACATGAAGGATAGTGCAGTAAAGCAGTGAGTGGCGGTAGAGCTGTTCCCTTCCTTGGGTCTGAAAGGCAGTAGACAGCCTGGTGGAGATGGGCACCTTGAAAGGAACCCTTTCAACTTTGTTGGTGGAAATAACTGGTGGCCTGAGATGATCTCACAGGGAGGGAGCCAGGGAGCCCCGACCTCACCATTTCCTGTCCCTCCGCTTTCCTGCTGGGGCTGCCCTCTTAGCTGGTTCCAGTAGGAAGCCAGAGGGAACCCTTGATGTGGTCCATACAGGCTGCCCTCTGGAGTGGAGTGCAGGGTGGTGAATGGTGGAGTGTGGCTCTGGAAGACAAAGGGAGGATGTCTAGTCCAGCACGACAGGTAACGTTTAAGCTTGACCTTGGGACTGCATATAATGTTGCTCAATGAGTTCAGACAAGAAATAGAGTTTAGTAAACTTATACACAATGCTGGAGAGTTTTGAAGAAGACTTCCTAGATGAGACACAGCAAATTGTTAAGGATAGAGCACCAGAGACAGATAATACGTTTTTTTGTTGTTGTTGTTACTTGCTAGCTGTGGGCCTCAGTCTCCTCTTGGGTCAAATGGGGAGTGCTATTTGCCTATATCACAGGGCTGGGGAAAGGACCACAGTGGAAAATATGCATGAAAACCCCTTCTAAATAGCAGAGCAGTATGCACGATTCATTGTGGTAAAGCACAAAAGACGCTAGACATGCCAGTTACTGGCTGATAGGGCAAGTTAATCTTCTTTGCCTCGGTTTACTGATCAGCAAAATAAAGATGCCAATATATACATCATGAAGCTTTTTATAAGGATAATGCATATAAAATACAGATTTTAACATGTAGTACTCACCCAATAAAGGGTTATTATTTTATACCCATTTCTCATTCCCACCTCTTCACTCACTAGGTTCCCTGAAGGTAACTATAACTTACACATCTCTTTATTTCCCCTAGAACCCGTTGCAAGATTCCCTTCACTCCATTATGGCCTGTTAGAGAGAAAATAACGTTATTTTGTACTTAAAAAATGTTGGGGCCTGGGGACACTTGGATTGTACTTGCAAGCACTCTAGACATTGTGGAAATAACTTGCAGGGAATTTCTAAAACTTTCTGGCGTTCAAGCCAACTAGGGCTGGACCATTAAGGTTTAAGACATTCCTGTAAATGTGGCCATGTCTTTGATCAATGAACTATATAGCTAGGGGTAAGAATTCTTGATGCTAAGTAGAGAACAAGGTAGGAAAAGTGTTTGGGAAGAAAAGAGGAGAGAGAGTACCTGAATTTCCTGAGATTGAAAATTGCTAAGAATTAAGGATGTAGAACCAGAGTCTGGACTAGGGTGAGATGAGTAAGGAATTCATGTGAGGTGCACAATTTAAGGTGCCCAAAATCTCAGTAATCAATATAAATAATATTTTAACACAATATTTTAAAAAGTGAAATCAAAACATGATGGCCCACTGGCTGATACCTGTTTTTGTAAATAAAGTGCCGTTGGTAACAGGGCCAGGGTTAGGATAGGCATGTGAGACAGGGTTGTAAAGTGCAGGGTCAGATTCCGACTTTATTTAAAATTTTGAGATTTTGTCCAGCTTAGTTTTTTTGGCATTAATTTTAATTTTTAAAATATATTAAAACACTATTTATCTCCATTGCTGAGTTTTTTGGTGCTCCTTGCATTTTGTATCCATGGCGAGTGCTCTCACATTTCACCCTAGCCCTGGCCCTGAGCAGAACTGTCCTATTGCTTTTTTATGCTGGGAACTTAACATATACTACTCTTAGTTAGCGTTCTCTATATCCCTATGAGATAGCTATGTTATCTTCATTTGCTACATGAAAAAAATGAGCTATGAGAGGAGTTGCTTGCCAAAGGCCTCACAGCTGAAATGGCATGTCTGACTCCAAAGCTCATTCTCTCTCCACTTCTAAGGTGCGACTACTTCTAAACACTTCTCTTATGTCTAAGCCACCATACCCGATCTTGATTCTCTGCATAGGTGGTGTCTGTAATTGGCAATTTTCAGTCTTTTCCCTGCTTGCCTCTGTCAGACAACACCACATATCCAGAGAAGAATGTCTATGCCTTGCACTGAATCCCAGTTTGTAGCAGCTAGAAGAAAAATACCAGACCCTTTTAGCTGCAATATCCTGGCTGCCAAAGGAGGAAAAGAGAGGCAGCTGTTTCTGCAAGTTCATGCTGTGCCTATTACCCAAATGGGCATCGGCAGGCTCTGGGCTGAAGCTCAACAGACATGTTGGTTTTATGGTTTGAAACTAGATCTCACTCTAAGGAGGTCTATCTTATAGTTGGTCCATTTAACTATTTCAGAGTATAATGGTGCATGCGTGCCCTCTTTACTCCTCCAACAGTTAAAATATGGCTGAGGGACCTACCTTTGCCCAGGGATATGCCAAAGTCCCCACAGTGGGGATAATCAGAAAAGCATGAATGGCTTCCACTTTAAAATTTATTTGACTATTCCCTTAAAAAAAAGCCACTGGAAAAACAAAGTCTGTATGAAACATCCTATGGTAAGAATCTAGGAGCAATTTTAATTTTTGCTACTTTTCAGACTGATAAAGGTAAACTGATAATTATCATAATCATGTGTGACCTCATAAAACAGAGCAGTGCCACTGGTCTGACACAGGTGGAAATTTCATTTTCTGTTTCATTCTGGATCAGAGATCCAGGTCTTTACCAACCAGAAAATTATGTTCCCTCCCTTCTATATGATGCTGTTTTGAGGTAGTGCAAGTACTGTCTCCTTCTGCTCACATCTTTTGACCACTCTTTCTAGACTAGCGGCACTCAGCAAACAGCTCCTTAGAAGATAAGGAGAGAACAGTGCTGGGAGAGCGCTTTACATACACTAGGTGCTCAATAAATATTCATTTAATGAATGGACTAACAATTTTAAGAGACATCAGCTTAGTCTAAAATTGGAACTTAGATTGGAATTAGGTGACATTTCATACAAATGACAAATAAACAAAATATATAACATGCTGATATTTACAATTGCTAAGAGGGAAAATAAAGCAGGAAAGGGGAATAGGGAATGTCTGGAGTGGCGGGCACTGTGATTTTAGATCTGGTGGCCAGGGAAGGCCTCACTGAAAGGTGACATTGGAATACAACCCTGAAGGAGGTGAGGGAAGGGCCCTGTGGGCATCTGGGGAAAGATATGTGATACCTGGAGCTCAGCAAGCTGGAGTAAAAGCAGATTGAAGTGAGGTCAGAGAGGTAAAGGGAACAGTGGGGAAATGGTGGTAGGGGACAGAGCATGTGTGGACTTGTAAACCATTGGAATGATTTTGACTCCTCCTTTCAGCTAATGGGCCATTGCAAGAGGCTGAGATGGGATCACTCTGACAGTTGTGCTGAGATTAGACTAACAGGAGCATGGGCAAAAACAGGGACACTCAAAGGGGCTTTTGCAGAGATCAGGCAATCTACGGACAAGGGTGGTCGCGGTAGTGATGGTGAGAAGCCATTAGATTCTGGATGTCTAGAAGGAAAGGCCAGCAAGAGTTTCTGAAGGGTGGGGTACCAGGTTGGACAAGAGGAGTTGAGGATGACTCTAAAGCTTTCTACAACCAGAAGAATGGAATTAATTGCTGTTTCCTGAGATGAGGAAGGCTGTTTGTAGAGATTGTTTAGGGGAGGATACTAGGAACTCCAGTTTGGAAACATTAGTTTTGCTATGGTTATTAAACCTCAAGTAGAGATGTGGCATAGTCAGTTGTACATGTCTGGAGTTCAGAAGTGAGGTCTGGGCTAGAGATTAAAAGAATTGTGAATTATTGGCATATTGATGTTACATGACACAGTCAAGGTAGGATGAAACTCTAGAGAAATTCACATTTAGAAAAAATCCCATTCTTGGGCTGGCCCGGTGGCGCACTGCTATAGTGCACTGCTTGGGAAGCGCGGCGGCGCTCCCGCCGAGGGTTCGGATCCCACATACAGACCGGTTCCCGCTCACTGGCTGAGTGAGGCACAGGAGCAACACCGAGGGTTGCAATCCCATTGCCGGTCCCGGTCCGGTATGGGGGCGACACTGAGGGTTGCGATCCATTGCCGGACATGGAAAAAGACAAAAAAAAAAAAAAAAAAAGAAAGAAAAAATCCCATTCTAATTCTGATATTACAGAGACAAAGTAAGTGTGCCCTCTCAACTTTGTTAATAGGATTCTGGAAATAGTCTGGAAAGGTATTAAAAGTATAATGATTGGTTAGCAATCAAAAATTCTAAACAATATTATTTATTTCTGTGACAGCCTGTACTCTTGGAATTTTTGTTAACTCTCTGATTGTATCCTTTTAGTCTCTTTTGAGGCTCAGCTCATTGGTGGATTGAATGTATGGATGATGGTTTCTTATGACATCCTTTCAATTTTCTTTGTTTTCAGAGGTGTGTAGAAGAGTGGTATTGAGACAGTGGAGTCATCACTACAGTTTCCACACAAGGGAATATGAACTTTAAAATCAGACAGTTCTAGTCCCAAAGTCCAACTTTGCAATTTGTGAGTTTTGACCTTAATTATTCTCTTAGCCCCATTTTCTTGACCTGAAATGTGATATATCTGTAGTGACCGTAATGCTATGTACTTCTCAGGGATGTTTTGGAGATTAAATGAGACTGTGTATGTAAAGTAAATAGGTAGCTTCTTTGTAACTAATAAAAGATCTATACATTTTTCTTAAGTAAATGTAAATGATAAACTGTTCTAGGACTTTTGAAGGAGACAGTCCTATTGAAATACATTGATGTGTTCTCATGATAACAACAGGGTGTATTACTTAAGATATAATATGGAAAATCTCCAGGCTGTATTTTCTATCAAAAATAGAGTCTCTTTTTCTTTCCACCAGAGGAGCTGCCTCTCTTCTTTGACATCCTTAGTGAAGGCTTCTAGACAACCCATTCTGCTCGGACAGATGGGCAAATCTCTGAAAATAAAAAGAAATGTCTGGAGAGAAAAGGAGCTATCAAGTCTGCTGCCTGAGGGAAACCTTTCCTTCTTCTTGGTGTTTCATGGTTAACAATGCCTGTGAGTCTTATTTCATATTGTGAGTCTCCTGAGCAGACGTGACGTTTCCCTTAGTCTATCAGGCTTTAAATTAGGCTGTCGGTATCACATGATTTATAGATGAGTCTATGGTTTATAACACAAAGGCGTAATTGGAAACAGAGCAATTTGAATCTTATTGGTTGGATATTTGCTCAGGCTCATGCAGTGTCCAAGACAAGAAGGGAGGTAGCAAAGTTTTGCTGATAATGGAGGCTGCACGTGCATTTATTCATTTGACAAGCATGTACCATCTAGCCAAGGGCTGGTTACCAAACTATTGCTGTTAAGACAGCCTATAGTTTCAAGGGTTGTAGAAAACACACTTTCCTTTGGCACATTCAACCTGAACCTCATGGCTGGGGACAGCAGATGTATTGTTATTGTCCAGCATTCCTGCCTGAGAGCTGACAGGGGCACACCTGCCCCTCACCCTCATTCCTGCAACTCCAGAAGAGACACTAGCAAGTTTATCAGTACAGAATATATCTGTTATTCGGCCCAAATTACAAACCATATAGTGGTGTCTCTCTGTCTTAGAACTCATTTCATGTGCTAATATTAGTGACTTGGGTTTGAAGCACTGGTGAATTTGCTAAAGAACAGTGAGCATTTGGCTCCATATGTATGTGTCTGAGTGTGAATCTTGAATGATTGCATGATTTTGCTTGTTTCTTTTTAAATTTTCTTATATGAATGTCTCTATAATCCTAACTAGATTGATGTTCTTCATGAATCTGGGTCATATCCTCAAAATCTTTGGTACAGTTACCTCCTATGTTTGGAGTACATTCAGCTGCATGCTTCATACATGGTAAGTATGGAAATGTCCATTTAATGAACAAATCAAAGACCGATTAAATAAATGAAGGGAAAGAAAGAAAGAAAAGGGAATAAAATGGGTATAGAGAATAGGTGGATAGGATGGAGGAAGTGATGACAGGAACTCTCAAGTAGTGGGTGTTAGGGTAGGAAAGAATGATTATTCTAGTGCTTCTAAGTCATACCTCAGGTTGCTAAGCTTATGAAACCCATTTAATGGAAGAGAAGTATATTATCAAGAACCTGGGATTCTTATACACTAATCATTTTCACTCAAAGCCTAGGATTCTAGGATTCTTAGATTTTAAGAGGGCATGTTATACCATTTTAAAATGTATCTTTCAGTAGGACATTGCCTGTCCCTGTGAATGTACCAAGTGTGGAGTTCTGAGCATCTGAAGAGGTCTATAACCCCAGTACCTGATTGCTGTTCAGTTAGTTCTTTTTGGATGGGAGATGAGGGTTTCTGACAGGCTGGTGGTGGCTGTGAGAGAGGTCTAAAAGCAGCTTTCAGTGTTACCTTGAACCAGTTGACTTGGGCAATTACAAGTACTTAATGATAGTCCACCGATATTTACCAAGCACCTACCGTTATGTGCCAAACAGTATTTATCACACAATGGATGATTTAAATGCTGCAACAACCTGATAAATTAAATATATTTTAGATAAGGAAAATGAGGTTTAGTAAGGTTAAGTGGCCAAGGTCACAGACTCATTAAATTGTAGAGCCATGAAGACTCTCTCTTTCATGCTGTGTTGTCCCTTATATTTACTTATCCTGAGAATCACATTGAGCAGCCTCTGTCCCTGTTAACCATCCAGAATGGACTATGGGTAGGGGCAGATCTGAAGAAATTTCCGTACGCACTTCCACGGTCATTCTGTTGCATTAACTAGCTATCACTGATGTACTAGGCAGTGTACTAAGCTCTGGATATGAGTATGTAATATTGCATTTCATCCTTGTGAGATGAGTACTACTGTTACCTGCATCATATATATACATACATACATAAAACTCCCACAAACCTGCTCACAGGGAAATAAAATTTGATTCTTAATCATATCCAGTAAGTGACAGAAACTGTTGGGAGACAATTCTCCAGGGTCTCATGCTTCTGTTCATAGTGCAAGCAGAGGCCCTGGTTACCTTCGTTCTGGACTATCATTTCAAGGATGTTTGTACAGTGAACAGCTTTGTAAGACAGGGATAGAGGTTCCCTATGGAACAAAGGGAAGCAATACTTAATGTCTAGTATAATAAAGATCGTAAGACAGGGTCTCCCTTTGGAGCATAGGGTAGGCTTGCTTATTACCTATTATAAGAGATTTGGTTCCCCAAGCTCAGAATTCCTCTCCTGTAACACAACCCACTATGTATGTAGGTGTCATCTGACATCACCCCAGGGAATTGGAGCTTGGAGAACTGATGAAAATGCTGATACTCTGTCTACTGCTATCTCTGTGAGTAATAAACTATCCTTAGTCTGTGATCCAGACTCTCAGAACTTATACAATTATCCTTGAAACCATGGGAAGCAAATTCATTAGCTTGCAAAAAATCTCAATCCCTTCTTAGCTCTTGACAGAACCTAGATTCAAATTCAAGTCAGTCTGACTCCAAAACACATTTATTTCACCATTGTACTCTTGTGCTAGGAGTTGTACTTTGGAGGTAAAGTTAAGTAAGTAGAATAAAATCATCTTGCCTCTTCCTTTCTCATGGAGCCAGCCATCTTATTATTCAAAGTATTTCTGGGGAAAATGGCAGTTTGAACTTTTTTCTTGAAGCCACCTCTATTTCTGTTTTCCTGTCCTTATGCCATTTTTACAAGGTGTTGTGAAGTTTTCTGGTGAGAGGTATAGCATGATTCATTCTCTTTATTTCATGTCTCCATCTCAGTACTGTGACACTTTAATTACATGTACTGGCCTCATTTTGCAGAAGCAGAAACTAAAACTTAGAAAACATAAGTACTTTTCCACATGCTGTAATACTGGTGACAAAGGGAAGCTTGGGATCCAAGTCTTTTTCCTCCTACACTGAACTCACCCCAACATGGAAAATGACCAACTTAATAGGACTTTCCATTGTTGTTAAGGAATAAAAACAGAATGTTGAAGGTAAATGGCCTGGTATAATTGCAGTAGGGATAACTGAAAGTTTCATCTCATTTTATAATTCAGGGATTCTCAAACTTTAGGGTGCATGTAAATGACTTGGGATTCTGATTCAGTAGGTCTGGGAAGGCACCTGAGATTCTGAATTTCTAAGAAGCTTCCTGGTTATTCTGATGCCTTTGATTCTTGAACCAAATTTATGTAGCGAGGCTTTATAATATGTCCTTTGTACCATAGCCCTACTTTGAAGGTACATATAAACTTCAAATTTAACATATTGTTTCCAAATGAGCTCAATAACATTTCCCCTTCGGGTGCATTACTCCAGCTGGGTTGGGTCTCTAGATTGGGGAGGAGAATTGAAACTGAATTTGCAGAAGCAACTAACAATGTCTGTTTGACCCATTCTAGGGTCACAATGAAGGTTCTGTTCTTATGGATGATCACTCTTTTCCCCTACAACCTCTACAACCCACTCTCTTCTCACTGACTCCTTTCCAATGAAAATAGGAGTTAAATATTTGAGAAACAAAACCAGTGAAAGATGAGGATTTTTTTTTCTTTAAAGAAAGTTAAAATTTAAAGAACTTCATGAATTACCATTTCTAAGCTAAGCTCAATTGGTGATTTGGAAGTTCAGAAATTAAGCTATGATGCTGAAGGCAGTTTCTGCCTTGTAAGATCTAAGCCCTACTCAAAGCAGTCTCCAGCCGCTACAGGGCTCTCCTCCCTGGGTCATCTCTGTGAATTCTGATGAGCAGGGCTGTCAGTGGACAGTGCCGACATCGTAGCTCTCAGCCTTGCATGCTTTTTACCATTAGCTTCCACATCTTTTCCATTTCCCTGTCTTCCTCTTCCTCCTCTATGTGCTTTGAAGCCTATCTCATTATTTTTCTTTGATGTCTTGTTTCCCTAACTTCTTTTTTTTTTTTTTTGCCTTTTTTTTAGTTGTCATGGGAATAGTATTAGCTGAGAGAGCTGAGTCCATGAGGCTGTAGTCAGACGTGGTTAGTATTCACAGACCCATAGAATGTTTGTTGCACTTGGAGAAATGAGTGATTTTTTGATGAGACAAAGAACAAAACAACCCCAAGACTCAGAGAGAGAGGCAGTGACTTTTCCAAAGAATCCAAGCCTCCTGACCCTATTAAACACATAAACCTCTCCCTACAGGTGCCCCTCCCTGATAAGGAGAAAAAAAAGTACTGATAGCCATAGATCCCTCAGTGTGTTCCAGACCTGAGGTAACTTACATTTATAACTCATTTTAGTTTCACAAGTACCCGGTAAAGGGAAATTACTGCCTGTATCTTACATATGAAGAAACTAAGTCTCAGAGACAGTAAGCAAATTCCTTAATCCCACTCAATTAATAGTAGCAATACCAAAATTAAAACCCAAGGTTAATCTTCTAGAAATTATATATCCTTTCCATTTCAGTGGATTACAAAGCAGGTTATAGGATTACTTCCAGTAATCTAAATTGTTGCTTGCTATATTAAAATAAATCATTCTCTTTAATTCTGTATCCTTTTGGCAAATTGGACCAAGGATTTTGGTGTGTTGTATTTTTGGTACCTGTCATGATGTACTGATATTCAAATCCGTAGAGCATTCTACTCACCTCTGTCACATTACACCCGAAGTCAACACATTTTAGCAGGCGTTTGATGGAGAAGGCCTCTGTCCTAAAACATCAGGCACTCTAGTTAAGTGAAGAAAATTAAAACACAAGGGAATATGTGTTTGTGCATTCTCCTATAACCCTTATATAATTTGATGAGGAAACTGTGCCTGTAAGTCAATGAGATCTGTGTGTTTGGTCTGTGATGATCTTTTAACTAGTCTTTCTCTTGATCAGCCTAAGACCGTGATGCCTGGCAGAAAACAGGTACTAGGGGTTTTAGGACCTAAATGGAAGTCTGGTGGTGTTTCTGCCAAATATTCAGCAGGGACCCCAGAGAAGCCACACCTTAAGAATAGAACTACTCTAGACCTGCCCTAATAAAGCCTAAAAACAAGCCTTTCCAGGACAAAACTGATCCAACAAAATAACTACTTTCCAAAACAAAACTTGGTACTTTAAAGGAAGACACAAAACGCAGACTCTCAGCATGTTAGCATCTATAGTGCCCAGCCAACCAGAAAAAGTTACTAAGTATGTGAAAGCAAAATGTGCCTCAGAATTAGGAGAAAAAACGTCTATAGAGAGTAAAATAACACAGATGTTAAAGAGTAACAAACTTTAAAACAAATATGATAAATATGTTCACTTAAAGAAAAACATAAAGTGAGTGGATTATGGGAATTTCTGAAGAGCAATGGAAACTATATATAAGAAACCAAATGAAAATTCTTTGTCTAAAAACATACAATATATGAAATTAAAAAGACAAAATCACTAACTGAAATAGCAGGTTGAACACTGCCAAAGGGAAAAAAAATGTCATTGAACTTGAAGGGCAAATTAATCCCAAAATGTGTGAAAAAAGGAAATGGTAAAGATAAGAGTGGAGACTAATGAAGAAGAACATGACCAAACAATAAAAAATGTCAGTAAAAGGCCCATTGAAAAGATCAATAAAATTGACAAGCTTCTAGCTAGCCAAATCACACACACAAAAATAAATACATAAAACACATAAATTATCAACACCTAAAATGAGAGTGTAGGCATCACTAGAAATTCTACACAGGCACTGAATGAATAACAAAGGATTAGCATAAATAGAATGAACAAGGATGTGCCAATAAACTGGATAAATCGGATGAAATTGATAAATCCTTTGTGAGACAGATTATCAAAACTGACACAAAAAATTTGAAAATTGCCTTATATTTAATAAATAAGTTGATTTCATAGTTTATTAACTTTCCACCAAGAAAACTCCTGGGTAAGCTGGGTGAATTCTATCAAACATACAAGAAATAATTCTAATTTTATACAACCTCTTTTAGAAGGTTGTACAAGAAATAATTCTAATTTTATACAACCTCTTCTAACTTAATATGAAAATGAAACAAAGATGAGAAAAAAGAAAACTACAGACCAGTATCTCTCATGAAGAGAGATGTGAAAATGCTCAAAAATATATTAGCAAATAAAATCTAGCAATATATCAAATTAATATTATTTCAGGAACAAATGGAGTTTATTCTGGGAATTCAGGTTTTGTTTAACCTTCAAAAATAAATTATTGTAATTCGATATATAATAGAACAAAAGAGAAAAATATTTTTGGTCATTTCAGTTGAAAAAATTATTAAAAGTATGCAGCACTCAGTTATGATAAAAACTCTTAGCAAATTAGAAACTGAAGGAAGTTTCCTAATCCAGATAAAAGTTATATGTGTACAACCTACAGTAACATAATAGTTAATAATGAAATATGTGAGACTGTGAAAATGTAAAGACGTTCGTTCTTATCATGACAATAAGCATTTTACTAAAAGTTCTAACCTGTGCAGTAAGTCACAGAAAATAAATAAAAGACATGATGAGGAAAAAGATAAAAATAATTTAGACAACATGCTTGTGTGTGTTAAAAAGTCTATGCATTTAAAAAATAAGCACTAGTAACTAATAAGTGAATTTAGTAAAGACACAATACACAAAATCAGTAAACAAAAATCAGTTTCATTCTACAAACTAACAGCAATTGAAATATAAAATTAAATAAAAACAGTATAATTTGTCATAGCATCAAAATATTAAATACTTAGTGAAAGATATGCAAACACACTGTACACTTAAAGCTATGAAACACTGCTTTCAAAAAATTATAGGCTGGCCAGTTAGCTCAGTTGGTTAGAGCACGGTGTTATGACACCAAGGTCAAGGATTCAAATAATCATATCAGTCAGCCCGCGCCACCCACAAAATTATAAAAGACCTAAAGAAATGAAGAGATTTACCTTATACTAGGATTGGAACACTTAGTATTATTACAATGGCAATTCTTCCTAAACTGATCTATAGATCCAGTGCCAAAACAGTTAAAAGCCCATGTGGCTTTTTGGTAAAAATTGTCAACTTGAATCTAAAATTTACATAAAAATGCAAATAATCCAGAATAGACTAAAATTTTTTGAAAAGGAACAAAGCTTGAGAACTTAAATTTACTGATTTTAAGACTTACCATATAAAATTACAGTAATCAGAATTTATAAATATATGGTTCACACTTACATAGTTAACTGATTTTTGACAAAGTTTCCAGGGTAATTCAATGGGAATAGAGGCAATCTTTTCAACAAATGAAACTGGAACAAATGGGTATTTATATGAAAAAAATAAACCCTGGTTTTTGCTTTGTACAACACATAACAATTTGTTCCAAATGGATTATGGATTTTAATGTAAATACTAAAACTATGAAACCTCTAGAAGAAACATAGGATAAGATCATTATTACCTTGAGACAGGTAAGAATTTCTTGTCTAGTTCTCAAAAAACATGAAAAGTAAACAATTTTGGTAAATTGGGCATAATCACAATTAAGACATCTATTCTTAGACAGACACCATTAAGTAAACAAAAAGACAAGTCCAAGGCAGATAAAATATATTTACAATTCATGCCATTAAAAAAGAACTTGTCTCCAGAAGTTATGAAGAATTCCTACACCTTAAAAAAAAATAAAATCTCAAATCAACAAAACTGTGTGAAAGGTTTAAACAGATATTTTACAAAGGATTATTATTATTATTATTATTTTTTTCGTGTCCGGCAACGGATCGCAACCCTCAGTGTCACGCCTGTACCGGACCGGGACCAGCAACGGGATCGCAACCCTCGGTGTCGCGCCCGCACCTCGCTCAGCCAGTGAGCGGGAACCGGTCTGTATGTGGGATCCGAACCCTCGGCAGGAGCGCCGCCACGCTCCCAAGTGGCGCACTGTAGCAGTGCACCACCTGGCCAGCCCCTACAAAGGATTATTTTTAAATGGCCCATAAATTCATAAAAATGTGTTTGACATCAGTTGCCATCAGAGAAATGGAAAATAAAGCTATAATGAGAAACCAGTAGACACATACTATAATCACAAAAATTAGAAGGACTGACAACACCAGACGTTAATGGTGATACAGAATAAACAGGACTTCCATACTTTGCTGTTTTAGTGTCAAATAATTCAACTACTTTGGAAAACAGGCAGTTTCTTATAAAGTTAAACCTAAACGTACCCTATCACTCTGCAATTCCACACCTAGGTATTTACCCAAGAGAAATAAAAACATTTCATAGGTCCCTCCTCCTATCCAAAGACTTGTATACATACATACAAAAATTGTATATACATGTTCTAAACAACTTTATTGATAATAGCTAAAATCTGGAAAGAGCCCAAATGTCCATCAATAAGTGAATGATAAGCGAATTGTGGTATATTCTTGCAATGAAATACTACTCAGCAATAAAATGGAGCAATTTCTGATAAATCCAATAACATTGGTGAATTTTAAAAAAAAAATGCTGATCAAGAGAAACCAGAGTAAAAAGTACAAAAGATTTTCCATTTATGTAAAATTCCTAAGTAGGCAAAACCAATTTATGTTGTTATAAATCAGAGCAGTGGTTGCTTCTGGGGAGGCACAGTGATTTGCTTATAAGGGATCATTCTGAGGTATTGGAAATGTCCTATGTCTTGATAGGTGTGTATGTCACACAAGTGTGTATTTCTATCAACATCTTTTTACCCATATACTTAGGATCAGTGTATTTCACAATATGTAATTTATACCTCAATAAATAATTGAATCTTGCTATTGTCAGATAAAATATCTCACTGAATAGGCAGAGGCTATCGAACCAGCTAAAGAGAAGTTTTTACTTGCTAAAGGGATGAAATATGAAATAAACTAACTATTATGCAAATCTATTTAGACTACTACTTCCACAGTTATAAGAAATATGGGTAGAAGGGAAGAATCAAAAGAGTGAGGAAGATTTTTTTATTTCTTATTTTATTTTAACTTGTCAATATACAATATAGTTGATTTTTGTGTCCCTTTATCAATTTCTCCTTTTCCTCTCTTCCTCTCCCCCTCACCCAGCAATATCATGTCTGTGCATATGTCTTAATAAAATCAAGGAATTGTTGTGATTGTTGTGTCTTTTTTCCCCACCACCCCATTCGTTTGTTTATTTACTTATTTATTTTTATTAGCTCCCACAAATAAGTGAGAACATGAGGTTGTTTCTCTTTTTATGCCTGGCTTGCATGGAGGGAGATGAGGAGATGGTAAATTTTTGACTGGGTAAGGGTAAATATAACTCTGGAGGAATTTAATATTCTTAGATGTGTGTTTATTTTCCTTTCTTTAGGGTTCGTGTTCTTTCTATAAAAACAGAGTGCTGGACCAGGTGAATATTCTGTCTTTCTCATCTATCCCGTGGTGCAGAAGGAAAGGGATGATTCATGGAATGCCTCTTGCTTTGTAGACAAGCAGCTTCCTTTCTCCAGATTTTTTCCACTGGTCAAAACATATTTTATAATTATTCATTCAATGGATATCTATTGTGTTGCTCTTACAAGCACAGTGCTCATCAAGGTACTAAGGACACCACAAAAATAAATCAGGAAAAGTCACATTTCTCATGGAGTTTATATTTCAGTGCAAATCTAAAGACAACAATAAATAAACATGTATATGTACATATACTGTGTGTGATTTTTTTGCTGTGCAGAAAATAAACCAGAGTGAGGGGGATAGGAAGTACTGGAACAGGACAAGTGATTTTTTACACAAGGTTGTCAGGATGTCTTTGCTTAGCATATTTATTTTCAGAAGAGACCTTTAAGTAAATGAGGGAATATATAACATGGCATCTGGTGGGGAGGAATGCCAAGTGGAGACAACAGCAAATGCAAAGGTCCTGAGGTACGAACATGTTTGGTGTATTGAGGAATAGCAAGGAGATCAGTATTGCTGGAGAAGAGTGAAAAGAGAAAGAGTGGTAGGAGGTGAGGTTATTGGAAGGACTTTGGGTTTAACTGGATAAAATGGGGAGGCCTTGTTTGGTTTTATTTTTCAGTCAATAAGATTTGACTTTAGGTTTTAATAGGATAATTCTGGCTGTTGTGTGAGTAATAGATTGCACAGAGCAGTAAAATTAGGCAGTCCATTTAGAAGACTCCTGTGTCTCCAAGCAGAAAGTAATGGTGGTCTGTCTGGACCAAGCTAGGGCTTGTACATGTGGGGGATGTTTGAAATATACCTGTCTATGTGAGGGGTCATAGTCTAACGAGCATCTTGTTGAGAGTTATTTAGCCCTAATTATTTTCCTTCTTAAAGCAACCTTTCTTTCTTATGGCTTAAAGTCTTGCAAGAGAAATTTCTATTGTAGGTGGACTTCTGAGGACCTTGCTCAGCTTCTCCAGAAGGTCCACAGTGAAATGGCCACAGACAGCATGAAGACATTTCAGGAACTGGGGAAGGCAGCCAGACTTCAGGGCACATTCCTAGTCTATTCTTCCTCCCACTGGCCTGGGTTTCTGCTTTGTAACTTGATGACACTCACACTGTTAATTTTTTTTATTTTCTCCAAAAAAATTTGATGAGCTTTCATTATGATAGTTCAGCCTCATTTCTCTAAGAGGGATGGTTAGTGTGTGAGAGAGGTAAAAAGATCCATAATGTATTAATTTCTCCTCTGGAATGTAATAGATGATCAACTCCTGAAGGAACCTTTGGGATTAAAATTCAACATGAATATTAAACTGTCTGAACTTGGTGAGATACAAACAGAGAACAGCTTTTGTTTTTACTCACTGTTGTCTTAAATGTACTTTGTCTGATCTTTCTTCTCATACCTCTTGATATCATCTTCAGAGGTTATGAAGTTTCTTGACCACATTCAACTCTAAGAATAAGTCCACTTTGGTTATTAAACTTCACTTTAAGTTATGAAGAGATCCTATCTAGTCTAAATAAATTCACTCTAAGGGCCAGCATTACCCTGATACCAAAATCAGACAAGGATACAACAACAACAAAAAAGAAAACTATAGGCCAATATACCTAATGAACATAGATGAAAAAATCCTCAACAAAATACCAAAATACTAGCAAACCAAGTTCAACAGCATATCAAAAAGATCACTCACCATGATCAAGTGGGATTTATCCCAGGGATGTAATATGCATATCAATAAACATGATATGTCACATCAAAAGAATGAAGGACAAAAATTAAATATCTCAATAGATGCAGAAAAGCATTTGATAAAATTCAACATTATTTTATGAAAAAAACACCCCACAAATTAGGTTTAGAAGAAGCATACCTCAATATAATAAAGGTCATATATGACAAATCTATGGCTAACCTATTCATGTTATACTGAATAGAAAAAAGCTGAAAACTTTTCCTCTGAGAACTGGAAAAGACAAGGATGCCCACTCTCTCTACTCTTATTCAACATAGTACTGGAAGTCCTAACCAGAGCAATTAAGTAAAAGAAAGAAACACCATTATTGGAAAGGAGGAAATCAAATTGTCCTTGTTTGCAGATGACATGATTTTATATAGAAAAAACCTGGAAAACTCTACCGAAAAACCTCTTAGAACTGATAAACAAATTTAGTAAAATCACATGATGCAGAATCAATATACAAAGTTGAGTAGCACTTCTATGCACCAATAATGACAAAATGAAAAAGAAATCAAGAAAGCAATTCCTTTTACTGTAGCTACAAAAGCAATACCTAAAAATAAATTTAACCAAGAAGGTGAAATATATTTACAAGGAAAACTATAAAATAGTAATGAAGGGAAATGAAGAGGACACAAAGAAGTGTAAAGATGTCCCATGTTCACGGATTGGAAGAATTAATATTTTGAAAATGACCATATTAGGAAAAGTGATCTACAGATTCAATGTAATCCTTATCAAAATACCCATAACATTCTTCAGATAAATAGAAAAAAATCAATCCTAAAATTTTTATGAAACCACAAAAGATCCCAAATAACAAAAGAACAAAGCTGGAAGTGTTACACTACTTGACATCAAAATATGCTACAAAGGTATAGTGATCAAAATAGCGTGGTGCTGGCATAACAACAGATAACTGGATCAGTGGAACAAAATAGGGAACTCAGAAATAAAGCCATATATTTATAGCCAACTGATTTTTTGACAAAGGAACTAAGAATATTCATTGGGAAAAAGAGAGACTCTTCAATAAATGGTGTTGGGAAAACCGGAGATCCATATGCAGAAGAATGAAACTCAATCCCTATCTCTCAGCATATACAAAAATCAACTCAACATGACTAAAAACTTAAATGTAAGACCCCAAATCATGAAACTCCTAGAAGAGAACATAGGGAAAACGCTTCAAGACATTGGGCTGGGCAAAGACTTTATGAAGAGGATCTGAAAAGCACAGGCAACAAAAGCAAAAATATACAAATGGGATTACAACTGAAAAGCTTCTGCACAGCAGAGGAAACAATCGACAGAGGGAAGAGACAACCTGAAGAATGGGAGAAAATATTTGTAAACTATTCATCTGACAAGGGCTTAATATTCAGAATATACAAGGAGCTCAAACAAGTCAATGGCAAAAAACCAAAACAAAACAAAAACCCCAAAACAAAAGCAAGCAAACAAACAAACAAAAAACAAAAACAAAATGGTCCAATGACAAAATAGGCAAATGAGCTAAATAGACATTTCTCAACAGAAGACACACAAATGGCCAACAGACATATGAAAAAATGCTCACCATTACTAATCATCAAGGAAATGTAAATCAGAACCAAAATGAGATATCATTTCACTCCATTTAGGATGGCTACTGTCAAAAAGACAGAAAGCATCAAACTCTGGCAAGAATGTGGAGAAAGGGGAACTCATATGCCATTGGTGGAAATGTAAATTAGTACAGACATTATGAAAAAAACTATGGAAGTTCTTCAAAGAACTGAAAATAGAATTACTATATGATCCAGTAATCCTACTACTGGGTATACTTGTATATACAAAGGAAAGGAAATCAGCATATCAAAGAGATATTTGCACTTCCATGTTTACTGCAGCACTATTCACAATAGCCAAGATATGGAATCAATCCAAGTGTCCATCAACAGATGAATGGATAAAGAACATATGGTATGTATACACAATGGAATACTATTCAGCCATAAAAAAGAATGAAATCCTGTCATCTGTGGCAACATGGATTAGTTTGGAGGACATTATGTTAAGTGAAGTGAGCCAGAAACAGAGAAATACCACACATCCTCAATCATATGTGGAAACCAAATTGATCTTACAGAAGTGGAGAGTAGATTGGTGGTTATCAGAGGATAGGAAGGATAGGGAAGGAGGGACAGTGTGGGGCTATCCTTAATAGATAAAAACATACAGATAGATGGGAGGAATAAGATTTATTGTTTTCTAGCACTGTAGGGTGACTATAATTAACAACAATTCATTATATGCTTTCAATTAGCTAGAAGAGAGGATTTTGAATGCTCCTAACACAAAGAAATAATAAATGTTCGAGGTAATGGGAAAAAAAGTCAGTGGTTGCCAAGGCTGAGGGGGAGGAGGGAGGGGAGGAACAGGTGGAGCACAGAGAATTTTTAGCAAAACTATTCTGTATGATACTGTAATGGCAAATACATGACATTATGCCTTTGGCAAACCCATACAACTGCACAACACAAAGAAGGAAACCTAATGTAAAATCGAGTTAATAATATATCAGTATTGGTTCATAAGTGTAACAAATGTAATTGTAACCACACTAATGTAAGATGTTAGTAACAGGACAAACTGTGTGTGGGGAGATGGGGAGTGGTTATGGGAGAATGAGAACAATCTCTACTTTCTGCTCAATTTATCTGTAAACCTAAAACTGCTATAAAAATAAAGTCTATTACTTAGAAAAGAAATATTATAAGGCACGAATTCAGTTTTATTTTAAATAAAACCTGAATTTTAAAATAAAAAAATTTTCAACCTCATACCCAATTGAAATCTCCCCTCTATTTTCACCCCTCACCGCCTCTTACTCCACCGCAAGCATGATCTGTGGCTCAGGTGCAGTAGTGTGCTTGAGATGGATCAAAGTCTCAGCAAGATACGGTTGTTAGCATCTCTTTGCAACTCCAAGTTCAGTGTTGTCAGATTGGTGGATTAAAATCAGTGTGATGGAAGAATTTGCACCATGGTAATTGGCAACCACTACATATCAGGTTTTAACCTCCAAGAGAGCCAGCAGCAGACCTCTGCTCAAAGGCAAGTAGTGGGAAAGAACATTTAAAAAATACTCCTTTCCTTCCTTCCCTTCTTTCTGGGCAGTGGAAGGGTTAAGGCTTAAAGGTGTCATTTAACTGGTTCTATTGCAATCTGGCTGTTGGTGCTCTCTGAGTGACAGTCATTCGTTGCTGCTTTTGTTTTAGAGAACCAGTGTGGCCTCTCAGAAACATCTTGCAGGATCTCTAAATGCACTGTTCTCTGGCATGAGTGATGGGTTCCTTGGCTGACTTTTTTAGACCCTCCCCAGCTTTTGATCTCCCCCAGTAAAAACCATAGCCTCTTTCTAATGGGGAGTTTCTTTGCCTCACAGTCTTTCTTATGGGTAGACAGAGTACATGCAAGATAGTCCAAGCCCTGCTTCCTTTCATTGCACCAATCTGGTATACGGGAAATGTGTGCATACTGGCTACAGCAAAAGATGGGAGTCCAGGCTGCCAGGTTGCTGGCCTCTCTATTTTATTCTTGCCATCCAGAACCACTCCAGTCATCTTATGGTTAAATTCTCCAGGCCATGAGCAGGCACCATCTTTATGTTTGCATATACCTACATGATGGGGCTTTGTCAGGCTCCTGTTAACTTACTCAGTGTGGTCCTTTCTGATCTGATGGCAGCCCCAGGGTGAGCCCACAGATCTTGCATTTTTCTGCTGGCCTCCAGTTGGGTAGTGAGAGGCCAGGCTCCTTTCTGCAGACTCCTCAGGGTCTGTAATGGTTGTCTTAAAGCTCACCTCACACTCGGCCTGGGATGTATGGAATGTCACAGCTTTCACAACCTTCTAATCTAACAATACACACTGAAACTCCTTTTTCATTTTTATTCTTCTACTCATATACTAGCTCCATGAGTGGATTAATGGTTTTTTGTATGTTTACCATGTGAGGACTATATTTTAAGCTGAAGAAACAAAACAAAGTTTTTGTGCCTGAAGTGAGCAGAGCAGCCTGTTATAACTGAAATATCAAGGAGGTGCAATTTCAAGGCATCCTGGGTCTTCCATGATCCAGGCTGTGGGGAGAAGAAAGGGGTGAACATGGGGCAGGTGGAGTACACTCCCCCTGGTGGGTACCTGGTGGATATCTGGCAGTACCTGGTGTGCTGCCCCAAAAGGTAGAGTGATACCAGGAGGTTGATGGGACCTTTACTATACAAATGGGTCAATCCAGGGGTGAGGTAGAGTAGAAGGAGTGTTCAGGGATAGCAATCTCGAAGGCAAGCAAGTAGAACTCTGCCTGTTTGGAGGCTACTATGGTAAAGTAGCAACCGCAGAGTTGCTGTCACCAACAGATTTAGGAAGCACCTTGCCATGCTCCAGGCAGTGGATTAAGCTCTTTTCTGCTTTAGATCATTTACTCATCCCATAGTCTTCATGAGTCAGGTACTATTATTTTCTCTGTTTTACAGATGAGAAAACTGAGGCACAGCAAGTTTAAGTGAGTTGCACAAGGCCACACAGCTATTAAGTGGCACTCCTGGGACCCTGCCCACCGTGGCCTGGCTCCACTGTGCATGCTTCTACCCACTCACCTCTACTTCCCCCTCCATGTTAGTGGTTAAAAGCTTGTGTCTTTAGATCAGTGAGATCTGCATTTTCATGTGACCATAGGTAAGTTACTTATAGTATAAATGTTAGTTATAATTATTATCTTAACAGGGAAGAAAAGAGAATGTTAACTAACCTCAAGTCCTATGGTGTACTGTTCATTTATCCATACATTTATCTATTTATCTCTGTATTAATTTACAAGTCAAGTTATTTATCTACTCATTAATATTTTTGGGGCATTTACTATGTCCCAGGCCCTGTGCTGAGCACTTTATATATCATCTCATTAGTAATCACAATTCTACCAGGTAGTAACTATGGCTCACCCAATTTTATAGCTAAGAAAAATTTAGTTGTTATATTTTTATCTATGCTTAATTCCAAATCCTATATGTGTATATATATATATATTTTTTTAATGATAATATAATGTTCAAATACAAGGCTTTGATTTACTTTTTCATTTTTTGTTGCTGTTTTTATTCTGAGTTGTGTGGTGGGAGGGCAGAAAGTGGAAGGGTTCTCTAACAGTAAGGGCTCTATTAGCACTGCCAAGATAGAAAAACATCCAGGGAGACTGTCCGGATTACAAAGGGTGAGTGTGATAGATGAAAGCTCCTGAGCCTTTGCCAAACACTGTTGAGAGGTTGCTGCAGAAGTCAGGGGAAGGTGAGTTCTCCAAGTCATCAATGTTTCTGCTAAATCAATATCTGTCAGGGCCCAGCAAGAGGGAGAGAAAGACTGCAACGAGGTCAGACTTCTCAAGGTTCCCTGCAGCCTGCAGGCAGAGCTCTCAACTGGCAGGGGTGTGTTTGACAGAGGCCCATGAATGCTGGGGGATGGGCAGCAGGCAGAATTATCACTCCCTTTCTACTTCCACAGTGGGATTTAAGTGGAGAGAAATGGGAAAATGTCCAGGATGATTGTCTCTCCCAACCTCTAGGGTTTAGACTGGGAACTTGATTGGAAACTGGAGATTCATGTCTGCTGTGAGGACGTTTCTCAGAGTCACAGGGATTCTCAGGAAAGGTGGGGAGATTTTATCATGGCAAAGGGAATAGATCAGGGAAAACCCCCACCATCTGGGGTGGTGGGCCCCTCAGCCGGAGTGCCACACGGGAAAATGACTCCTGTGCTTCCTTCCCATGTCCTTTCATGGTGCCTGTTCCAGCCAAGGCCTTCTCTACACAGGGTTTTGCCACTGTGCCCTGCAAAGCCCTGGGCATTCTCCAAAATTGTCTCCATGGCCACAAGTGAAGGAAGGAGAGAGAGGAGCCAGGAGGGCCCAACTAACATCACCTACCACCCAAGAGAAGTTCCACTTCTTTATTTTTTATTGCTTATGAGTATTCATATGGTACAAAGCTGACTGTAACCACTTGTGCCCAAGATGTGATGGCCAGATCCATACTGGCAGCATGCCCATTACCACAAACTGAAATTGCGATTATACGATTATACCCTGTGTCCCCCACCAAATTATCCCCGACCTCCCTCCCCATCCCCTTTTCCCTCACTCCACTTTGTATCCCTACGTCTGTTCTCTCCCTCTGCAAGTCCAACGCACCACTGTGGTCTGTCTTTCCTTCCTTCTTTCTCTGTTAACTGCCACTTATGAGAGAGTACATGTGGTACTTTCCCCCGTTTTTTTGTTTTATAGATTATGGGCTTTGGCCTATGGTTTTGTTTGAAGAAAGCCTTTTATTTTCCAACTCTCCTCTCCCAGCAAACCCATACCAATCATTCTGTTTTTTGGTGCTTTACTTAGGGCATGGTACCAGGCAGGTACTTGATAAGTAGTAGCCACTATTAATAGTGACACTACACGAACAGCTGACCTCGAGGAGGATGTTAGAGGACATAGACACGTTCCTCTTGCTGTTTTATGAGAAGCTATGCTAGGACGTGTTCATTCCTCACACTTCTTACTCTCCTTACATCCCTGTGCCCTCTGAAATCTGGAACCCAAATCCCTTACCCAAGGAACAGATAGCCTATGATGAAGATGAGACCATGGATTTCAATGTGCTTTGTGAATTGTAAAGCGCTGTAAAAACATTTTATGCTGTTATCCCTATTGTATTTTTAGGAGAAAACAGAGTCACAATGAATATGACTGGTGGGAATTTGGAATAATCCCTGGAGCAGACTGACTCTTCTCAAAATCAGCACATGTTCCTCAAGCACTTAGTCTGGGACTCAAGCAGAGATGCTAAGAAGCCTGTGTGACAGGATCTTTGCCTAAAGAGAGCTTACCAGAAAGCCTCAAGTAATGAGACACCATTTGCTCATGACTTCAGTTGAATAGAATATCTTTTTGTTTTCCATTATACTTATATAAACATGTATTTTGCAAGAGTAGTTTTAAGATATGCTCTGGGGTAGTTCATTCAGTGCACATTTATAGGACTGTACCAGCCACTGTTCAGGCCATGGGGTAAGGGACAGATGGAGAGGGTAAGGTATGGAGTTAACTCAGATCCAGGTGCTGTTGTAGGAGCAATCAAAAACATGTAGGAAGATAACTCCAGTGCAAAGTGACAAGTGACATATGGGAGGTACAGATCTCCCCAGGAAGTGAAAGGAAGCAGTTTCCTCCTTGGCTGAGGCATATCAGCACATGGCAGCCCTGCATTTATAGACTCCTGAGTGAAAACCAATATTTCCACTGGTGCCGGTTGCAGCCCTGGGCAAAATGGTGAAATGAGAAACATTTTAAAATCCTTTTTCTCTTTCCTCTTTTTCATTGCCCAGGAAAACCAGTCCCCTGGTGCTTTCTCTCTAGTCCCCTCTAACTCAAAGATATTCTCTGGTCCATTGGGCACATGCAATTAACTAATTAATTCAACAAATTGCCATCAGATACCTGCTCTGTACTGGTTACCGGTACTGTTCTCAACATCATCGTTGGAAACAGCAATGAAAGAGATGGACCAGTTTCTCTACCTTTTCAAAACTTATACTCCAGTGGGTGAGATGGAAAATAAGCTAGTAAAAACCAATTTAAATTGTATGTTAAAAATTTTAAGTAGAAATAAGGGCCATGCAGAGAATAACTTCAAGGATATTGCTGCAGTGAGAGTTGAAATGGTTGGGAAAGTCCTCTCTGGAGGGGACACATTCGAGCAAAGACTGGAATACAAGGATCTAGGAGCCCAGTGTTCCAGAAACTGGGGATATATAAAGACCCTGAGGCAGAAGTGAGTTTGAAGTGTCTGAGGAATAGAAAGAAAGAGTGTGGTACAGAAAGATAAATGAGAGAGAAAACACTAAGGGATGAAGTTAGAGAGGCAGACAGGGATTTGGATTTTGATACAAATGTCATGAAAAGTTATTGGAGGGTTCAATGACTGCACCAGTGTAAAGTGTCTCCACTCCTAGAACATTTGCCTTTATATATTTGTATATCTTACTTCTGAAACAAAGTATGCCTAAGTCCTCTTTGAATCTTATCTCAGATCCCAATATTGTTCCAGGCACATAGCAAATGCTCAGTAAATAGTTCGTCATCAATTGAATGAGGATCAGATCATAAACCAAAGTCACAAGTTGATGGTAGAATATCAGGCATTTCACCCCTGAGGTGGGAGAGACCTGGGGGTCTTCCAGGTGTCCCAGAGAGCACACTGTGAAATGGCCACTGTCCCTAGATCACAATAGTCTGGCTCCCCTTTTCTTTTCCACAGGCCTTAGGCATTTGGCCTTCCTCTCTTTCTCTTTGTAGTTGCCCCATCACTTGGGGGTCTCCTCCCCCTAACCCTGGATGCACAGTCTCCCCTGCTCCTCCCAATTCTACTGGCCCCATAGAAGGACACAGGCCTGCTTCACTGAACAGCAGAACTGTTAAGCACTGAAAGAAAAATAACACAAATAACAAATATGGGAATGTTGTTAGGAGGGTTTCCAAAGCTTTTCTTCCCATTCCTCTTGGTAGATTTGGGAAGCCTGTCTTCATTTCCTTCTTTCTGCAATTACCCTGGCCACACAAGGATAATAAACTGGGAGAATTTCCACGTTCCTAATTCAAATGCTATTTTTTAAATTAAATTGTCACTGAGGAAGATTGATAGAGGACTCCTGCTGTTTGTGACCCTACATTCTGAGACCTTGGCTAGTCATGCTGCCGAAGCTGCTCTCCCACACGGTTATATGAGAGCAGTTCACTCTTTCATTTCTCAAACCTGGAGAAAGCTCAACTTTCCCTCTGGACTCCAAATAGTTGTTAAAAATTCATCCTTTAATTTTTCTATTCTTCTCAGTGGGAAAATAGTGGGGAGTGTTGGGGAAATATAATTAAAAACAAAATCTGCTCCCAACCCAGAAAACCTCTCCACAGAGGTAGAAGAGAAATAAAATAGCTTTATCACTGAATAAGCATCAAAGCACAATGTGATGCACATCACAGGCACACTGCTAAAGAGACTGCAAAGATAAAAAAAACTCACTCTTTTATATAGCCGAGTGGATATAACTCATTATATCCAAGTTCTCAGGATAAATTTGCTAATTTTCTCCTGTGTTTATGACAATTTTGAGTCAGTTGACAACTTAAGTTAGGTCCATGTCTTTTTAGGAAACTGGGAAATAGGATGTCTTTATCTGCCTCGATGATTACATTTCAAAGAAATGGCTCTCAAGTCCTTGAGGAAACATCCCTGAGTCGTACCAACTGACTTGTGGCATTCCTGAGTTGTGTGTTGTAGCAAGAGCCTTATTTAACATTTTTCTTTACAGTAGGCATTTGGGATGCTATGAGGCCATCCTGGCAGGTTGAAGTGTAGGCCTCTGAGACGTGTACTCTGGAAGTGGGTGCTAGCTCAGACATCTGATCTTTCTTTCCACATTGCTAGAAGTTTAAAGTTTTAATGCTTTCACATAGTATTTAAGGTGCACCAGTCTCAGACAGTAATACATGATTCCCTTCTAGAACTATTTCTAGAAAGCATATTGAATAGATGTCTGCTTTATTTAGTAAAATAAAGGTTGACAAAAATCTCTTTCCTCTTCTGTATTCTCTCCCAACTTAGAAGAATCTGAGGACAGTTCTCCCAGGAAGTCCTCTTCTTTCAACTATACATGAGGACTAAACAGATAAACAGTGCTCTGAGTCTTGGATGGGAATCCCTGAGTGCTTGGATTTTGGAGGACAAAGATCTGGATCTGAATCCTGTCTCTTCTCTTACTAGTAGAGTGATTAACGTGCTGAGCTTTGCTTGCATCACCTGTCAGAAGAGTATAATAGTTGTTCTGCCCCTCACACTTTTCCCATCTTTGCCTAATTATCTACTGTTTGGCTGAATAGATAATTCCTATTCATCATATGGGCTTTGGCAACACTTTCTTTTATAATACCCTCCACTTCATTTTAAGCTCATTGTGCCTGTAGCTATTAGCTCTCCTATCTCGCCATACTGTAAGCACAGACAACTTATTCACTGCTTATCTTTAAGGACTGCTTATAACAGGAATTCAAGAGAATTTGTGGAATGGTTGAATGAATCTGCCTGTTTGGGTGGTTATGAATGAAATACTATGCCAGAAGTAGAGTTCATGGCATACAAGGTCCATCTTCTGCCTTTCTTTGGTGGTAAGATACAATGAACTGTGCTTCTTTACTTCATAAGAACATCCTTTGAGCATTTTCTCACCCTCCACTAGTGCCCTTATTCCTTAGATTTATGAATAAGCTAAGACACGGAAGTTTCTTCCAAAACATTCATCATTGATTCAAATGCTGTATGTAGCCAGAAAATTAGGCTTTCCTCTTCAGGAAAATTTTTTAAAGCCAGGAACTTGAAGAAAAAGGTTTTTCTGCTTATTCCTTGATTAACTAAACAATCAAATTAATATCTTACTTCAGGAGCATTTCAATTAGTCAAAGTATTAATCCAATTTAGAAAGGAGAGAGAAAAAGAGTACCAGGAGAGATTTTGGGTAAGTTTTTTTTTTTTTTCTGTCTCCAAAGCTTTTTTGGATGAGACTGTTCCAAACCAGCAGCTTTCCAGGGCAGTGGGAAGAAGCCTCAGTGAGATGATTCTGACATTTCAGTGGCCCAGGAGAACCAAGTTTCATCCATGAGATTTACTCTTTGGAAGCAGAGTTACTCAGCATTCTGATATCATAAAAACTGTTTGCTGGCTTCTTCCCGAGCTACAGGTAAGTATGCACTCACTTTAAACATTAATGAGAACATGAATTCTGGCAAAGAGGCTGCTTGTCCCACAGGATGTTCAAGGTTTAAAGGAACAGATGAATATTTGCATAACCTTCCATGTGGAAGACACCAGCCAGTGCTAATTTTTAATTTATTTTCCCCAGAGTAAATATCTCTTGGTAACTCTTGGTCAGGCAGACAACAAAGGTTCAGCAAAATCATTTAGGAGTGTGGAGAGAAAAAAATCCAAAGGTTCTGAAAGTGAAGAGAAAATAAATATCCAAGAGAGGGTCTTTTTACCCCTAAATTTAGGTGAATGAATGGCATAGAAATAAAAGTATTGCACTTCAGACTTTATCAAATGACATTAGCATATTTGAATTTGCTGAATTGTCTCTTTATAAGACTATTCCACTGCTAATTTAATTTAAAAAACTGTAATAAATAGGTCTCTAGTTACTTGAAGAGATATTACTGGTGATCTTTCATATCTCTAGTTTCAAAAATTATTTCAGATTTTAAAATTAGAATAATTAACCCTAAGGCTATTCCACAATTTTGGCTGCTGGGTCTGTGCAAATGACTTTTTTATTGGGGGGTGAGGTGGGGAGAGGAGGAGTATTATACCCTAGCCTTTTTTGTGTGTGTGGTTCCATTTGTGTTTTTGATTTTTTTTTTTTTGTTTTTTAATTGAAATGTATTGATTCTACATATTTGTGGGGTACAGAGTTATATTTTAATACGTATGTACAGTGTGTAATGACCAAATGAGGGTAGTTAACAAATTTATCATCACAAAAATTTGTTGTTTCCTTGTGGTGAAAACATTTGAGCTTCTCTCTTCAAGCCATTGGAAAATATACAATAAATTATTATCGCTTATACATGCCTAGCACTACTATAGATCACTAGAACTTATTTTCCCTAACTAGCTATAATTTTTTGTCCATTAACCAATCTCTCGTTGTCCCTCCTCCTCTCATCCCTTCCCAGCCTCTACTAACCATGATTCTACTCTCTACTTCTAAAAGTTTAGCTTATTGTGATTTTTTTAGCTCCCATTTATGCATGAGAGCATACAGTATTTCTCTTTCTATGTCTGTCTTATTTCACCTAATATAATGTCTCCCAGACTCATCTGTGCTCCCACAAATGACCGGATTTCATTCTTTGTTATGGCTGAATAGTATTCCATTGTGTATATATGCCACATTTTCTTTATCCATTCATCTGTTGATGGGCACCTAGATTGATTCCAAATCTTCACTATTGTGAATAGTGCTACAGTAAATATGGGGGTACAGATATTTCTTCAGTATACTAATATCTATCTCTTTGTTAAGTTTCTTCTTCAGATCTTGAATTGTTTTTCTCGTTCCATTTTGTTGTGTAACTATATTTTCTTGCATCTTGTTTCCTTAAGAATATTATTTGGAATTCCTTTTCAGGCATTTGATAGAATTCCTTTTCTGGGGGGTCTGGTACTAGAGATTTTTTGTATTTCTTTGGTGCCATCATGTTTCCTTAATTTTATAGGTTTCTTGTATCCCTATGTTGATGTCTGGGTATCTGGTGGAACAGTCTTTTCTTCTAATTCTCTGAAGTAGCTTTTGAAGGAAGAGACTCTTTTCTATAGTTGTGTTCTATACTGTCAGTTGGACAAGGGATTTTAATTTTGTTTTGAGTGAGCCCAGTAGTGTAGTCTCCATGTGATTTCATTGACTGTATTCAATGTAAGAGTTGTCTGTTAGTGCCTCTGATAGTGCCTCTGAGGTCTAGGTTCTGGGGCACTCAGCAGCTTCTTGCTGAAATGGGTTACCCTAGTTTGGGTCACTCAGGTCATGGATGAGGTCTTGGGCTCCTGCAAGAATTTTTAGAGTGATGTGCACCTCCTCACCTGAAGTGGGAGGTGCACAGTAGGCTTGCTGGTGCCACAGCCAGGATCCTGTGCTCCTGATAGAAGAGGTGCAGTGCTCTGCAGCTCCTCAGCTTAAATGGGTAAATCTGGGTGGGATTTCTGGAACCATGGCTTGGACCTTGGACTCTGAAGGAGTTGACGAGGTGCTCAGCAGGTCCTCAGCTGATGTGGGCAACTTTTGGAGGGGCCGCTAGGGCTTCAGGCTTAGTACTGCAACCCCCCCCCCCCAAAGCCACTGGAGTGCTCTGTAGCTCCTCAGTTGATGTGGGACCTTCTGTGTAAGTTTTCTGGGGTCATGAGTGGGACTTTGAATCCCCAAGAGAGATTTTGGGGCATTCTGTATCTGTTCAGCTAGAGTGGGCCACTCTGGGTGAGGTCACTGGGGTTGTGAGCAGAACTCTTCCCCCTTCCCCCAAGAGAGATTCTGGGGCACTCTACAACTTCATTTTTGATGTGAGCTATTCTGGGTGAGTAGCTGGGGTCATAGATAGGGCCTTGCACCCTCAAGAGAGACACTGGCTCACTCTGATACTCTTCAGCTAGAGTAGACCACTCTGGACAAGATGGCTGTGCTCATGGATGGGCCCGCACAACTACAGGTGGGATGCTGGGTTGCTTTGCAGCTCTTCAGCTTGAGTTGATCCATCTGTGCTAGGTCACTGGGGTTGTAAGCAAGCCCTTGTGCCCCCAAAAGAGATGCTGAGTTGCTCTGAGGCTCTCCAGCTGGGGTGGGTTTGCTGGAGCCATGGCAGGACTGTGTCCCTGGCAGAGTTTCATGGGTGCTCCACTGAAGACAGTGAGACCACTAACAGTGGCAGAAGGCCCAATTGATTGGCTCACTGGCTCTGTAGCTTCTCCTCTGGTGTTGGCTGCCCCATGCAAGGTCACTAGGGATATTGGTGGGCCCCTGTGCCCTAAGAGAGATGCTGCATCACTCTGTGGCTCCCCAGTAGGTGGCCTTGGGTGGGCTTGCTGAAGCTAAGGATGAGACTCTTCCTTCTTGGAGAGTTGCATGGATGCTCCACTGGATAGAGCAGGGCTGTCAGCAGTGGCAGAAGACCCCAGCTGGTTGGCTCTCTGTCCTGGGGTGGCCTCCACACTGTGTTGAATGGCCTTTTCCCAGGGGTGCAGGGAGCCATGTGGGCTCAGGTGCTGGAGTCATGGTGTGATGAGGGGGCTTTATGGCTTTGGCAATGCTCGGGCTATTGGGCCCCATGGCAGAACGCACTTGGGTGTTTTTTCTAATCCCCAAATGGCAATGTGCTGTGGCAGTCCAGGACCCAGGGGATGGGGGTGTTCAGTGTAAATTCCCTCTCTGGACCACTGCATTTTGTGGGCTCCCAGCAACTACCTACAATGGGCTCATGGCCTGCAAGGACCACATGGTTCCCCTATAATTTGAATTTCATGTGTCCACAGTGCAAGTGGGACTGCTGGAGTCCCTACGCCCCCACCCCACCTTTTCCCTGCAGCAAGGGTTAAAGATTGTCCCACAGGGAGTGTGGAGCTTTGCAGCTTCAGTTCCAGCCTGAGGGGGAGGAGCACTGCTATAATTGGGAGGGATGGATGGAGCTGTTCCATTACTGCCTAGTTCCTCAGGGTAGGGTGTAACAGCTGCTCTCAGCTAAGCTTTGGGAAGTCAGCTCAATAATGGCTTAGTTTCTGGGATGAAAGTGTGTCACTCAACCCTGGAGTAAGACAGTTACCTCAGCAGTAGTTCCAGTTCCAAGATGGCACAATAGCTGCATGAGCCACACAGGGCAGGGCACAATTTTGGCTCCTCTGAGGGAGTTCAACTGTGTGGACTCCAGGCAGCTCCTTCAGCTGGTCTTAGTGCTTGTGAGGACTTCCAGGGTCCCCAGTGGTGACAACAGTAGGTGTCCAAGGTGTGGATGAAGGCTGCTGGGGTCCTCTCACTTACCTTTTCCTGGTTCCCTGCTACTCCTGGCAGGGGGATGGGGTGGTCGAGGCCTAGTGTTCCCTTCTGTTCTCCAGCATTTCTGTTACTCCTTTGATGTGCTCCTGAGCTCTCCTTTAGTTATTTGTGTCCAAGTGTAATTGTTTATTCATTGTTTTGTCTGTCTTTGTGGGAGAGATGAGCTGTAGGATATTCTAGTCTCACTCTGCCACCTCCCCTAGCCTTTTTTAAAGATAAATTTTATTGTGTATATTTGATATACACATGATATACATATACATATAAACAGTATACATATAAATGGTAGAATGGTTACTTTAGTGAAGTAAATTAACATATCTATTATCTCACATAGGTACATTTTTGGGAGAGGAGAGCAGCTAAAATCTAGTTATTTAACAAAAATCCCCAATACAATACAATTTTATTAACTGTAGTCCTCATGATCTACGTTACACCTCTAAGCTTGTCCATTCATACAGCAATAGAGTATAAAACATATGTTACCAGCGGTGGGAAGGTGGGAAGAGAGAAAATGGGGAGTCATAGTTCAAAGGATACCGTGGACTTTACCCTAGAAAACTGTAGTCTCCTATTGTCTCACTGCCAATAAAAGAACAAGCTCATCAACAGAGTCATGCAAATATTAACAGCCTGTATTTGCATAATGCTTTATCTTTGAAATATATATTTACATGTTTATTGTATCTAAGCCTCGCGGCAACGCTGTATGAAAAATATTATTACAATTTGAGGGAATAATAAGTAATAATAATAGTAATAACCATAAGAATAATTTGAAGAAAATACAAATGTTGACTGAGCAGGACTGAAGCCATGTTGGGACCTAAAACCGCATGGGCTGTAGGTAAATTTAAAAAAAACCAGTTTTTTTCTTGGCATGCATTTTTCTGTGTTGGCTCTTTTCCCATGGTTATTTGATATTTTGGACTTTGGTTATGGGGCAAGATGACATTATTTACATGAATGTAAAGTTGTTTTCTAGCCAGCCTGGAGCTGCAGACTTGCATGCACTATCCAGACCCTGGGAAGCCAAGGAAGACACCAGTAAAGCTGTGCTGATTCCACCCTCCAGCAGGACCAGGAGATAACAAGGACGAAAGCAGAAACCAGAGGAGTCTTGGCGAGACCTTGTACCTGAGACCTTTCATAAAGGGATTCCCACGTTCCGTCCCCTCATCTCCCTCTTTAAAAACCCCTCAGTAAAACTGAGTCTCTGCGATGGCTTTAGCCTGGCCATTTTCCTTCAGGTTTACCAGAGAGATGGGTTAGCCTAACATCTCTCCTCAGGTATTCCTGAATAAAAGCTGACTTCCATTTTTCACCAACATTTGACTTTTGACTAGTTTGCTTTTGTTTGGGGGGCAGGCAGCCAGACCTGTGTGTTTGGTATCAAATTTTGGGGGAACCTCAGCCAGGAGCTGAGCCTGCTCTGTAACAAGAAGTTAATGACTTGCCCAAGGTCACGCACCTAAGGGGAGAGTTGGGATGTAAATCCGTTTTTAATGCTCTTCCCACTGTGTTTGTGTTTTTCTTTTTTTTTTGAATTGAGGATAAAATGGGTGAGACTCACCCCAATGGGAAAACTTTCAGAATTCTGATTTACAGAGTTGAAAGGTAACTTAGGGGTCACCTATCAAAACTCCTTTGGAAAAATGTAGTTGAAAAGAATTGCTACCTGAGCACAGACCATTAGTGGGAGAGCCTGGTCTTCCAGCAGAGCATCCTGCCATCTGGGCTCCTGTTCTCTCTCACTGTACTGCTTCTCCTGCCCCCGGGGCAAGTGCATGGTAGGACGTGTACATATGTATCTATTCTTTATATTTACTCTCACATGTTTTTCTTCTCAGCCATCTTTTTAGGAAGCCAAGAGGACATTTCCAATAGGAGAGAAGCCCTAAAAATTTTCCATCTTACATACTTAGAATACTACATACTTAGGTTTTATGTCAAGAAAGTCATCATTTTCCTAGTTTGGCTAAAGAAATGAGATGCCAGTGTTGGCAATAAATTATACACATTTATCCTGCCCCTTTATTCCTCTTGCATCCCTTCTCGACTTTTAAACTTTTATTCTGCTGAGATTTCCAGTATTTCCACATAAATTGTACTGAATGTGAAATGTAGGTCAGTGGATATTATAAAAATAATACATATTTAAAAACTGACCAATTTGTGAGGTGAACGAACAGTGAAATTCTCTCTCGTTTTTTGGTGGTTAGGTGAGTTTGAATCCACTCCAATGCTGTTATTGACTTCCTTTTCCCAGCCAAGTGCTTCAATAAGTTAGTCAAGGTGGGAACATTGATTTATTGGAGCGAACGTGTTTCAATCTCAGTTTGGATTTAGAAATTGTTGCTGCCCTATACTGTCACAAAATCCACTGTGTAAATTATTAAGTTGGGTCCTGCAGAGGTTTCAAAGAGGTACGAGATGAGGCAGTGGTTTCTACCATAGGCTGTGGACGCTCGGGGTGCTGAAGAGTCACTGCAAATCCTTAACATTTCCACAGACTGAAAAAATAATACCACACATCTGTATGATGGGCCCATGATATAAACCTGCAGCTTTGCTCTACACCAGCTTTCTCAGGTAAGAATTCTCATATTTCAGGCAGTTGCTAACCCTGGGTTTTTGTGATGCTGCTCAGAAAGGTGGGAAGAGCTGTGGTCTAGAAGGGGGCCAGTTACAGACTGGGTGGGAGGAAGTGAGAACGGGAGAGACAGAGACAGTGAGACAAGGGACCAGGAGAGAGGAGGAGGCAGCACCTTAAGCTGTGTTTGGAGCAACTTTGGGAGAGTTTAGACAATGGGACTAGAGAGTTGAGACCATAGCAGGACATGAAGGGTGTGGGGAAAAGAAATGACGAAAAGAGGATTTTGAGAAGGTTTGCTTTATGCTGTTAATAACTCTCCTTTGACTCCTCTCATGGAGACTTTAGATATGATTAAAATTGTTTTTAACAGGTTTATTTTTTTTCCAGATATAGTACTTGTGTTTTGAATCTAGTATTGTCCTTGGATGGGCCACTAAATGTACAGGTCACAAAACACCCAACTAGTTTTCAAAAGTATGTAAATACATTTGTGATTAATACAATAAAAGTTCTTGTTAAAGTGATATTAAAATCATAATATTTTTATATTATTATGTATTTGCTAAATCCACGTATGTTTACTGTACTTTCATCATAAGGGAAGCCCAATAATTTTTCTTTATGTTTGAAAAGAGTCCTTGTACTCAAAAGTGGTTAAAAACAACTGTGACAATGACTATGGAAACAGTCTCTAAGTTTGCAAAGCCTTATGTAAATGCCACGGCTTCTTATTATCAGCCTTGATAATATGGGACTTGCTCAGAGTATTCAAGTGACCAGACCCGTTTGTAAGGAAAATTGTCTCCTTAATCCTAGGCAGCAAATGATAACTATGAAATAGGCATAGAGTACTGAGAAGAGAAAGTCTTTCTGTCAGAGGTGGCCAGGGCTGACTTCAGGAAGGAGGTGAGAGTGAAGCTTGGTCTTCAGATTTGCCATGGATGCAGTGAGGCAGTATAGGAAGAAAGGAGTGAGCAAAGGTGGAGAAATTTATGCAGAAGGAACACTGTTTTTGCCATTTGGACTACTTGGGTCTGAATAAAGATATAATAACCTCAGCAGAAAAGATTGTCATGAGGAAACCAAGGCAGGTCTCCACTCCTGAAAAGTTGCAGCTATCAAAATATAGCCTGGAGTTTTGATTAGGGTTGGAGCAACTGGAACTCATTCACTTCCTGGAGAGGGGAGACAGGGTATAAGTTGGTGGAATCACTGTGAAATGCTAGTTTGGTCATATTTAGTAAAGGCTAAAATATTTGGGCCCTGCGGCACGAAGCTAGCTAGAGACAAGAGCAGGAGGAAACTTCTTTATTTGCAAAGGAGACAACTGGTGCAACTAATTCTCCCAGGATGTAGGCAGGTACATGCACAAAAGTGGCCACAGGAGACAAATTCCAGACAGGGAGCTCCTCCCCCACATTGGGTACCATTCGTTTGGACCAATGAGCTCCCACCAGCTACGGCGTCAATCAAGAGACTACACTCAGGGCTCAATCAATGATCAAACCACATGAATCCAGCAAAGATGACTTAAACCCGGGGAATGTAAGTACCCTTGCTCTTAAGCCACTCTGTCAGTCAAGCTGGCTCCATCCTCTCTAGAGTGTTTTCTCACTTTGCTAAATAAAAATGCTCTTTGCTTTTCACCTCTGGCGTGTCTTGCCCAGTTCTTCGTTCGAGACATCAACAACCCAGATTTAGCAAGCGGAACCTGCAATTTCCTTTAACAACCCTGTGCTATGTAATTCCACTCCACTTTTCCAGAGGACCTATACCAGAATTTTCATTGCTGTGTTGATGGTAATACTGAAAAGTTGTAAACAATTCAAATGTCCATCAACAGGAAGACAGATATGTAAATGGAATACATACAGTAGTTAAAACTATGTCTCAGCATGGCTAATTAAACCTCAGGAATAAAGTGTGCAATGAAAAAAGCATGGAAACTGGAACATATTATTGTAGAGTTAAACCTTTAAAGCAATGGACTAAAAACATACAAGTAATTGAAACATAGCAACTTCTCTAGGGAGGGAGAGGGGTGGAACGGGATCAGAGAGGAGTACCAAAAATCCTCAAATTAATTTTTTCGAAAAAATGTACTGTAAGTCTGTGAATTTGATAGATGAATTCTCTCTACTTTATATGTACAGTTGAAATAATTTGTAACATAAAATTAGAGAAAAATAAATAATACAGAATAATTATTAAAAATAAGCAATTTTTGTTTCTCCACTTTACACTTCATATTTTTACTCCCCAGAGGCCACTACACTGAAATTCTTTTGTTATTAATGGCCATTGTATTAGTCTGTTTCTCTTGCTTATAACTTAAATACCTGAAACTGGGTGATTTATAAAGAAAACAAAATTTGTTGCTTGTAGTTTTGGAGGCTGGAAAGTCCCCAGTGCAGGGAACACATCTGGTGAGAGTCTTGGTGGTGGTGACAGTGACCCAGGGGTCTCACATGGTAGAAAATGGCAGAGCAGAGAGAGAGAAAGAGCTCCTCCTGCACTCTTCTTTTCAAGCCCTCAGAACCTTGCTCATGACCACCATTTTTAGTCCACTCACTAGGGCATGGTCTTACAATCTAATCATCTCTTCAAGGCCCCACCTTTCAATTACCATAATAGGACTTCCCACCCTCAACGATGACAGTGGGGATTAAGTTTTGAGGGGATATTCAACCTTACACAGCCGTATTTTTAAATAACATGCTTTTATTGCTATTTTTTAAATGAAATTTAGATGCTATCTGCTGTCTTCCTAAGTGTGTTTGAAGTTTAGCTTCCCATACTCCATGTCTGTTCCTCTCATCCTTTTAAAACAAACCTCACAGTTCATGATTAAATAAATACTCAGTGTTTACTTTATCATAACCATATAAATATTTTTTATGGCTGAGCCCATTCTGCTGTTTGCAAAATACTATCTTTTTCTGTCTTTTATTTTCTCTGTAGTTACTCATTGAACATGTAGTTACTCATGTTTTCATTTACTGATTTTCTACATACCTATTGGTAATTTTCCACAATTTTCTCACCAGGTTTATAGAGTACCAGTTCATAAATTTTCCAAGTGATCTGATAGACACAGTAATCGGTTTTACTTCCCCGGAGATCCCCCCTCCTGCAAGAGTGCATCTTTCTGCTCCAATACTAACTAGTGCCTCTTTAAGCCTGGTTCATTCTTTCCTTGCAAAGACATTTTGACCTTCCTTTGCCAAATCTTGCAGTAGAACTCTCATTGTCTGGGTCCTCTGCCTTCTTTCTTCTAGATTTATACTCCTGATTTTGTGGAGCAAATCTTTATTAGCATCTTCAGAAAAGATACATGGGAGGTAGAATTACTGAGATCTTATTCATTTGATTGATGGGTTGGCTGGATAGTGAATTCTGGTGGGAAATCATTTCCGTTAGAGTTTTGAACATATTGCTCAACAATCTTATCCTATTTATTGCTAAAATGCCTATTGCAATTTTGGTTTCTGGTTTGTATCTACGTAAATTATTTTTCTTTCCTGTATCAGTCCATTTCTGTTGCTTGCAACAAAGTACACAGAACATGATTTATAAAGAAAACAAAATTTACTGCCTATAGTTTCTGAGGCTGGGAAGTCCAAAGTCCAAGGAACACATCTGGTGGTGGTGGAAGTGACCCAGGGACCTCACATTGCAAGACTGTGGAAACAGAGAGAGAAACTGTCATGTACTCTCCTTTTAAAGCCCTCAGAACCACACCCCTGACCACTATGATTAATACATTCACTATGACATAGCTTTCCAATCTAATACCTCCCCAAGGTCCCAGCTTTCAATTACCATAATAGGATTTCCCACCCTCAACACTTACAGCGGGGATTTGAGCTCCAATGAGGTTGGGGGGCATCCAATCTACAGCATTTCCTAGAAGTTTTTAGGATCTTTTCCTAGTGTTCTACACTTTCCTTGTAATGTGACTTGATATGGGCACTGTTCACTTATGTGTCATATACTTTGGAGCCTTTTCTGCTGCGGACAAGGAGAACTTCCTTGTATTAATATATTTTTTGATATTTACTTCCCCTCTCTTTTCTCTTTTCTTACTTTCTGTAACACCTGTTAGTTGCGTACAGGACATCCTGGATCAATGCTGATTTTTTAAACTTTTTTGTTCTGTTGAATGCTATTGTGTTCCTCTTTCTGGAGATTATCTCAATTTTTATCTTCTGACATTTTTGTTGAACTTTTATTTCTTAAATTAGTAGTATTAGTTTTTTTATTTCCAAATGCTACCTTCTGTTTTCTGATAATTTTTGTGTTATCTTTTACTTGTTTCATGGATGTGGTGTTTTCTTTTCTCTCTTTGAGGAAAGCATTTTTTTCTTATTTTTCCCATATGTCTTCTTTTCCTATGGTTTCAATGTATTTTTCTTTTTTCTTTTATTATTCATTTTAATAACTGGTAATATCAATGTTAAAGTTCCTATTTAAAAGAGAGCCACTCAAAGGCTGATTAAAAGGTTTCTATGTGTGGGAAAGACTTGTTAACTAGTGGGCTTCACAAATGCCATGGCTGGACAGCTAGCCAGCCTTCTCAGTTGGAGGCCCCCAAATATCAGTATCTAGAAATCTTCACCTCGGTGTTGCTGTTTCTCCAATCTCTTGCCTAGAAGATACAGTCTGTCTGCACATGCTCTGGGATCAAGGTATTGGAGGGAGTCAGTGTGCTGACCCTTACTTAATCTCCTGTTTCAGTCCAGTACCTCAGCTCTGCTTGTGGCTTCTGTCCCCAAGTTGAATCACTGTGGCCCAGTTTCTCTGACCCTGAATCCGTTCTCCTTTTTGGTTTGGGATCTTTATTTGCCTGATGAGAAAGAGTAGAAGGGGTCTTGTTTTCAGGTTCATGTCTTCGCTAACACTTGATGCTTTCAATTCCTGAGCTGCTCCATTTTGCTAGGGGTTTTGACATATTTCTTGCTGCAATACACTCAAAATACTATATCCTCTCTCATCAGTCACCACTCCTATGCCAGCCTTCCTTTGTCAAAAAAAAAAAAAAAAGTTTACATCTTCCATCACCCGTTCTGTTCTCCCCTTTTCTTTGTCTTTAGGGTTTTATACCCCTTTCTTCTTTTCTTTTTTTCTTTTTTTCTTTCTTTTTTTTGTCCTTTTTGTGACCGGCCGCACCACGCTCAGCCGCGTACCGGCCATCACTATATAGGATCCGAACCCGCGGCGGGAGCGCTGCTGCACTCCCAGCACAGCATTCTCCCGAGCCGCACTCTCCCGAGTGTGCCACGGGGTCGGCCCCTTTTATTTTCATTTCAGTGGGGTTTCTGTAGAAAGTGGAGGTTGATTCACATATTTAGTAGTCAATGCGAGTAGAGATAGGGCAAGTTACCTAACCTCCCTTTTCTTTAGTTTCCTTATCTATAGGGTGGGAATAATAATGGTACGGGACTCACAGAATTGTGAGGATTAAATGAGTAATTACCTCTAAAGTGCTTAGGACAGTATTAGCACATGGAAAGTTCTCAGTAAGTGTTTGCCATGGTATATATTAGTATTATTATTCAATATGTCAATAATTTTCTACTAGGTTCTTTGTACCTCTTTTGACTAAAAACAAAACAAAACAAAAAACAACATACCTTGAATTAGAGCATTGGGCAAGAAACTATAACGTTATAGGACACAGAGTAGGTTCTCAAGAAATGTTTGCTAATTTTGAATCTCTATCCTTATTTTCTCTTCTCAGTTAGGCTCTGAGCACCTCTATATATCCCATGGGGACCAATTTAGTGCTTATACATACTAGTTGTTCCCCAAAATATATGGAGATGACCCAGATTGAGTTTGAAACCTCTTTTGGGAAACTGAGATACACTACGACCCTCAATTTAGCTTTCAATAAATTGAGTTTCAAAAATAGAGTTATTTTACCAAAATTTTTGCAATGCTGCTTAAAAATCAAAATATTTTGAGAAAACATTTTTTATTACTTTATTTCCACTTCATGAATGACATAAAGAATTCAGTAAGCAAAACACTGCATTGTGTCTGCTGTGACTTTTTATGTTTTGTGCAGTTTCTTTGGATGAATTTGTTTCAGTGCTACTTGCTCATCATAATGTTGAATTTTCTCTTTTAAATGTAATCTCCTTAGCAAATTTGAGTTTGTGACAATGTTGAAATGTTTGCTTTTAAGCTTTTCTGATTTGGGGTATTAAGTCAGGATTTCTTCACTTATTCTTAGGGGATGGATACTGTTTTAAATCCTAACTCAGTACCAAGGAAGAATATTACTTTGTTATGAGTGTTCTGCAGAGCAAGTCATGTAAATATGTATCTGGAATTCACGATGGATAAGTTGATGCAGACCAGGGTCAAGGTGGATCCTAGTTTGAAGACTCCCACCAAGAACTCTGTGGTATAAGATATGGGCTCTACAGTCTCAAGAACCCCCAAAGAAAAGGAACCCAAAGCTGTGTGTCAATGCATTGGGGCTGCCATAGTGGAATCAGGGAAGATCCTAGACTAGTCTCTATTTCTCGGACTGAGCATTGTGCATGGTATGCCCTTGCATCCTCTTTTCAATATATGAAAATCATAAACCAAGAACTAAAATTATCTCTCTATAGGTAACTTCAAAATGTTTGGACAAATTTCCCCCGTTTTTCTGTGAAACTATTTGAAAGCTATTTTAATTGCTTTAGGGCATAGTCCTCTTGGCTTGAGTGCTTTTTAGGTCAAGTAAGTTTTCCGGCAGCTCAGCTGATGCTGCAGAGGCTTATATTTGGGAGAGAATTAAATGATTCTAGAGGCTGAATTCTACAGTGTATTAAAATAGCCCAATATAACCCTTTCTCCACCAGCATTTAGAAGTTTAACCAAACTATGTTTGCTCTTCTGCACTGGTGCTCTTTTTGTTTCTGGGCTCAAATCTGCCTGAGCAAACCACCTGCATGAAATGAGAGGCCACGCTGTCCTAGACCCCTTGGAATGGACATGCCATCATGTGAAACCCCCTGTTGTAAATTGATTGAATTGTGTCCCCCAAAGTCCATGTATTAGAAGCTTAATCTCCACTGTAACTGTTGATGACGGGAAATCCTATTATGGTAATTGAAAGGTGGGGCCTTGAAGAAAGGATTAGATTGTGAGGAACATGCCCTAGTGAATGGATTAAGAAATTGATGGTTTAATGGTGGTTGTAGGTGGGGTTCTAAGGGCTTTAAATGGAGAGCATATGAGGAGGTATTTCTCTCTCTGCTCCACCATTCTCACGTGTGAGACCCTGCATTGCTGTAGTCACCTCACCAGATGTGTTCCCTGGACTTTGGACTTCCCACCTTCTGAAATCTGTAAGCAATAAATTTTGTTTTCTTACAAATTACCGGGTTCCAGGTATTTTGTTATAAGAAACAGGAATGTACTAATACACCCCCTTTCTTCTACTCTAAGAGTACATTTTGGCCTGGAGGAAATAAACCCTGAAATTATATATTTGAAACATTGGTTGTGAGACTCCTTGTTCTATCCAGGCACATTTTGAGTTTGATAAAACAACTCAGGCTAATTTTACATTAGAGGAGCCTGAGACTGTACACCCTGAACAGTAAGACACTAGAAATACTTCTTCCACTTTGAGTTTCTGGAACCAATCCTGAATTTCACACACGGTACCAGCATTGTAGAGAGCTGGCAAAATGTGAGCATGCTTGTAATTTCCTGGCTCTTTCCCTGGGGACTTGGTGGGCAAGTCAGAGAGTAAACTAAAAATCTGGGCAACAAAGCTAAAAGGACGCACTCACAAAGCTATAAATAATTATTTATAGGCCTGGGCAGTTACGCAAATATTTGGCACTTATACTTGCCCCACAGCACACATCAGAAATAAGTCATGGCACTTCTCTCAATGCAACACTTCCATCACACACTACCTCTGGGATGAAGATGCACGCAAGAAACTTCTGCCCATCACAAGTCACTGGCCATAACTGGCAAAGCTCATGTGCTCAGGGGGAAGGCTGGCTTGCCTTTACAGATGAGAGTAAAAGAATTGTTACCTTTGATGGGGATGCAAAAAAAAAAAAAAAGGCATTCTCTAAATGTCTATGCATGAGAAGTTTACTTTGTAACTCAAGAAAAGGCAAGTAACAGCATCTTTCTTCCTCTGAAGAGGTTTTTAATGCCAGTATTCAGACTACTCAATGATTCCACGGGCATTACAATCATTAGAAGCAGATGAGCAGGGGCCGGCCTGGTGGCGCACTGCTACAGTGCGCCGCTTGGGAGCGCGGTGGTGCTCCTGCCGAGGGTTCGGATCCCACATACAGACCAGTTCCCGCTCACTGGCTGAGCAAGGTGTGGGCACAGCACTGAGGGTTGCGATCCGTTGCCAGACACGAAAAAAGACAAAAAGGAACAAAAAAAAAAAAAGAAAAAGAAGCAGATGAGCATATGCTCAACATCCCCAGTCAATGTGACACTTGAATTAAGCTAATTTATTCAGTGCAAATATGACCTTGAATTATAAAGTAATATTTTAATATTGTGCTAACGAACTTCACCTACTAGGAAGAATTCTAATTAGCATTTGATGAGAAAATGCACTTAATTTGTCTCGTTGACTTGTCATTGTTTGGAAAATAATTGGCACTACTTGGAAGTGGTACAGAGGGCTTCACATTAAAGAATCATTTGGACAAATGAAGAACCGGGTATACTTTGGAATGGGAGTAAGTGAGGGCTGAGGTTCCTAGTTTTCTTGCTCATCCAGGAATGAAATTAAACAGTGCTGAAGATTTAAAACTCCCCTCAAAGCACGTCTTTGGTAGAGATCCACCCATAATCTCATAATCTCTTCTGTTTTACCCCCATAATCTTCTGGACATTTGCATGCAATAAGCAGCTATTTAAAAAAAAAGTCCAAGTCTCACTGTTATTTTTAGTCTATTCATTTTTCAAAAACATTTATGTAGTGTTTCTCAGGGGCTTAGTAGAGTTTTGGTGCTTGGAGCACAGTAGTTAACAGGGCATACCTCTGTCTTCCAGAAGCTTTCAGTCTATGGGGAGAGATGGATATATAAATAGGCAATTAAAATGCGGTGTTATGACGGGGATAACAGGTAAGCCAGAGTGCTGTCGTCATCTCAGCACTTCCCCAATGATGTAAACTAGTGTATTCAAGGTTGTTAGAAATATCTCAGTTATTGTGGTTTTTATAATTATAAAAACTGTGCTTATTATAGAATATAATATAAATCTGAAAAATATATTGGAGCTGCATCATAAGTATAGTTAACATATAAATGCAACCATCCATTTTTAACTCCCTTTTTCTTTGACTTCCAGTCTAGAGGGAGGGGAAAAAAACAAAAAAACAAAAAAAACCCAAACCCTCTTCAAAGGGGCTCACTCACAACGTTATGGAGCTTTTCCTTTAGAGCTCTTGTTCCTGAGACCATTTTACATTAGTCTGCGAGAATGATTAATGTCTGTCCCCCACACTATGTTGTAAACTCTATCGGGGCAAGGACCTAGTCTCTTTTAACTCATTTTTGCATTCAGAGTGCATTGCAAAGTGCTTGTCTCACAGTTGATATTTAATAAATGTGTTGCATGACTGGATGGAAGATGAATAAATAGAAGTCTGTTTTAGAAATGATGGTGACCTGGACTAGGAAACATTATGGGGGCTGAAGAAAAGTGGATGGATTTAAGAGATAGAAAAGGAATGCAGGACTTGGTTTTAATTAAATGTGTGGAGTGAGGGAGAAAAAGGTGACAAGGGTGACACCCAGATATACGGTCTGAGTAACTCGAGGATGGTAGCGCCTTTTCTTGAGGCAGACTGATGAATTACATCCCGGTGCACTAAAAGACTTACAGATGTAATCAAAGGAACAGGTGAGAAATGAAAGAGCATGAGAGAGGCTCTAAAACATGGGGAATCAGATACAAATGTTTTGAAGAGTCTTCAGGAGAGCTTCTTAGAAACTTTGCACCTTGATTTAGTGAGACATTTGGTAAATCCATTTGTATTAGTTTCCTAGGGTTGTTATAACAAATTAACACAAACTTAGTGGCTTAAAATGACAAATTTATTCTCCCACAGTTTTAGAGGCTAGAAGTCTGAAGTCAAGGTGTTGGCAGGACCTGCTCACTCTGAAAGCCCTAGGGAAGAGTCCTTTCTCACCTTTTCAGCTCCTGGTGGCTCCTGGTGTTCCCTGGCTGTGGCAGAATAATTCCAATCTCTGCCTCCATCTGCATATATATTCTCCTTCCTCTGTTTGTGTCTTCTTATAAAGATACCAGTTACTGTATTCAGTGCCCATCCTAACTCAGTATGATCTTATTTGAACATAATCACATCTGCAAAAACCCTATTTTCAAATAAGGTCATATTCTGAGGTTCTGGACGGACATGGATTTTGGGGGTGGAGGGACACTTCTGGACTCACTACATCATTCACCATATTTTTGTAAATGAGACAGAAAAATATAAGCCGAATAAAAATCTTTACAAAAAGTATTGACTGATACATGTGTGTCAATTGTTTTTTAGCGATATTTTGAAGAGTCTTTTGTCTACTACTGTATTTTTTTTGTCTGTGACTTGAACATGGAAAAAGGATAGGTGTTTTAGAATATAAGGAAGGACTTTAAGAGTCCTGACTCAGCCACTTATTGACTGTGTGGCTTGGGCCAGACACACATTTACATTTCAAGGTAGGTAACTATAAGTCTCTGGGTCAAATAGCTAGTGATCCTGAATTAAAGATAACCCATTTCCTTTTAACTACATAGCTGAATTAAATACGCAGGAGAAATTATGAGGGGTCAAAAACAAAGAGTAAAGTACAAAGAGGTTAAACATGTGAGCCCAGAAGCCCAGGAAACGGCTGTCTGGGGACTAGGTGAAGTAGGTGTCAGGTTTGGTAACTGAAGGGCGTGGGGACAGATGAGGCTTTCAGGCATCTGAGGCAGGACATTGAAACAGAGACCTCTTCTCCCACATACATCTCAGCAAAGCTACTCTAACACAGTAAATGGAAAGGCAGATCAAAAAAATCTCACAAGAAAGCTAGTCTCTGGCTAGTTTCTGGATAGGAAAAATGTCTCCCAGAGAATTCACAGTAATGACGTTGAATCTTTCGTGGGTTTGAAGTGGTCTGAGAAACTGACACAACAATTAGTATATGATCCCCCTAGGGTGCCTAGAAGCAGCAGTGTAAAAACTGTTCTGGAGACACTATTTCAATGCAGGCTGTAAAAAAGACAACAAGATAAAGTCTTACTGAAAATGAATTCATGATAAAAATATAAGACTCTTCAGGAAACAATCTACCATGACAAGAATGAACAGGCACACATACATACACAAAAGGCCATATTATACTCATAAGCCTTTTAGATAATGACACAATGCAATATAAGCTATAAGATACATATTTTGTAAGTTTTTCTTTAAGAACAGTTTTAGATTTACAGAAAAACTTATAACTGTAGTACAGAGAGTTTCCATAATACCCCCCATCCAGTTTTCCCTATTTTCAATATCTTATATTAGTGTGGTTCATTTGGTACAATTAATGAACCAATATTGATATTTTAGTATTAACTGAAGTCCATACTTTATCCAGATTTCCTTAGTTTTTACCTAACATCTTTTTTCTGTTCTAGTATCCTACCCAAGATGCCACATTACATTTAATTGTCATGTCTCCTTAGGCTCCTCTTCACTGTGACAATTTTTCAAACTTCTGTTGGTTTTGATGACCTTGATGGTTTTTCAGGCACACTAGTCAGGTAGTTTGTAGAATGTCCTTCAACTGGAATTTGTCTGGTGTTTGTCTCATGATTAGATTGAGCTTCTGTGTATTTGGGAGAAAGACCACAGAGGTAAAGTACTTTTCATCACGTCATATAAAGCATGTATGTTATCAATATCACTTGTCAGTATTGTTATTGACCTTGATTACCTGGCTGAAGTAGTGTTTGGCAGTCCTAGAATCAGACATTTCTACAGTTAGCCCTGGTTCCTTCTCTTACAAATGACAGCTATGGGGCTGTCATTGCTTCTTGGTCTTTCAGGTGATAGAGCAAAGAAATATAGGCAGGTACACTTAACCATGTGTAGAAACATACCTATAGATATTTTTACATGTAACATCTTTATCTATTTTAAGCTAAACATGAGTTTATACTGTTGTGTCCAAGTCTGGCACATTCCTGCATAGACTATTCTAGCCTCCTCCCCTTGTTTATAAATAACCTTCTACCTCAAAAATAAAAATAAAAAGAACTTAGCTCACACTACCCTCCACCTTTTTACTTAGTTGTTTAAATCTATATATGGTGATATCACAATTGTTAGCCCATGGAAAAAAAGCTCCCTTGTTTATAAATAACCTTCTACCTCAAAAATAAAAATAAAAAAAACTTAGCTCACACTACCCTCCACCTTCTTACTTAGTTGTTTAAATCTATATATGGTGATATCACAATTGTTAGCCCATGGAAAAAAAGCTTTATCAAGTACATGTTTATATAGGTTCTTTTGATAAAATATGTATTTTAAGTGATTACATAAATAAATATGATATAAAAAATAGAATAAAAGAATCCAGTGAATGGGATAAACACAATATATCAAATTCAGATGAGGGAATTACAATTTTAAAAATTGATCGTATTTTAAGTGATTACATAAATAAATATGATATAAAAAATAGAATAAAAGAATCCGGTGAATGGGATAAACACAATATATCAAATTCAGATGAGGGAATTACAATTTTAAAAATTGATCTAAGCAAATTTCTCAGATCATGTCTAAGAGAGATAGCAAAAGAGAAAATAAAAGAGAAGTTAAATGACATCAAGGGTGGAATATAAAGGTTCAATACTTTTTTAACAGAAATTTCAGAAATAGAATAAAGTGAGAATGGGAAAGAGAAAATATTTTAAATTATGGTAAAGACTATCCAGAATTTCTGAAATTCATGAATTCTCAAAAAATGTAAGCACATATTCCAAGCAAGATTCATAAAAAGTCCTCCTTTGATATACTATTGTAAAGCTGAGAAATACTAAAGACGAAGAAAATATTTAAATGCAATCAGAGAAAAAGATGAATTCCCTAAGAAAGAATAAATTTGTGTCTATCAGCCAACTTCTCAAGGGCAGTGGTAGAAATGAAGACAGGGTAAAAGATTTTCAAAGTGCTGAGATAAACAGCTGTTGATCTAAAACTTTGTACTTCAAATGTGAGGTCAAAATAAATACAGTTTCAGATAAACAAACTGAAGTAGTTTTCCACTAATAGATCCTCACTAGAAACAATTCTACAGAATTTATTTCACACGAGAATTTTTACAAAGTATACTTCAGGTAGGAGGAAATTGAACCCAGAATAAAGAATTAGGAAGCAAAGATACTGATAAGCATGAGGATTTATAAAACAAGCATTATTTTAAACAACATTAATGATGATCAATAAAGTTTAGAGAAAGTAAGCAATATAGCACTAAACTACTGAGTAACAATAGTCTGTAAGATGGAGGTGACTGGTGTAAATACATCTAAAAATCTTAAATTTGGGGGAGGTGGATTTGATATTTTTTTTAAGTTGAGCATACACGTTAAACAGAAAAATGGATTTTCTGACACTCAAATAGAAAATAAAAAAAAACAAGGAATAAAATAAATGTGATGGAGATGAAGATAAAGGAGATAAAGAAGAAATAATAAGTAAAAATAAGTTGTAGAATTAAGTCCAAGTATACAGTGGTAACACTAAGATTAAACAGATTTATATTACCAATTAAAAGATATAGATTATAAGAGTGAAATTATAGAAATACTGTGATATGCGTATTATAAGAGGCCCACCTAAATCATGAGGATACAGAAAAAAAATTTAAAGGACAGAATATCTATACTATACANATTAAAAGATATAGATTATAAGAGTGAAATTAAAGAAATACTGTGATATGCGTATTATAACAGACCCACCTAAATCATGAGGATACAGAAAAAAAATTTAAAGGACAGAATATCTATACTATACAAATACTACCCAAAAGAAAGCTGATGCAACTATATAAATGTGAAACAAAATAGTGTTTACAGCAAAAAGGGAATATTTGGGCTATGAAATGATGACATATTCCTTATCCTGCACACCAGGAGCACAACTTGGGGAGATATAACCATTCTGAAGCTATGTGCAGCTAATTGTAAAAGGGAGAGAGAAAGAATAAAATTTGACAAGTCCATCACGATACTGGTAGAGTTCTCTCATAATTAATAGTAACAACATATATCGACATTTTACTATGAGCCATGCACTGCTTTTTAATTGCTTAATATGTATCAACTCATTTAATTGCCATAACTTTATAGATAGATTTTATTATTATAATTGCTTCGGGTGTTTCAACTACTTTAAAATAAACAACTTTACACTATATATTATTATTTGCTTTATTTTTTAGATAGGGGATTCAGGCATGTAAAGTTTAAGTAAATTGCTTGTAAATGGTAGAGCCAGGCTTGGAACCCATCTGCACTATTAACTTCTACAGATGAATGCTTCTCAGTAAATAAAAGTAATCAAAAAATAGTAAGGTTATAGAAATTTTGAACAATACAATCAATAGCTCTGTCTAATGAACATGTGCTAACTTTGTACTTAAAAGTAAAAAATATTATTTCCAATTGCACATGGTTCATTTGTAAATATTGACCATGTTTTAAGGCACAAAGTAAAATTCAATGAAAATCAAAAAT
>NW_007727835.1:256178-257969 GCF_000696425.1 Galeopterus variegatus | reverse complement strand
TCATTTGTAAATATTGACCATGTTTTAAGGCACAAAGTAAAATTCAATGAAAATCAAAAATCGGTATCTTATAGACCATATTTTATGAACACAGTATATTTAAATTAAAAATCAATAATTAAAAGTCAACTACCCCCAATACAATTGGTTTTTCAAATATATCTTGCTAAATAATGTGTTGATCAAAGAAAGAATTATTATGGAATTATTTAGAAATATTAGAAAATGTTTAGATTATAATAAAAATGAAAATACTATTAAACTGTATATAGCTACATTATATTTACATAGGCTAAGCATCATAACAGAGTAGAGCAAAACATTCTAAGAGAATAATTGAAAGCCTTCGTATAAAAAAAGGAAAAACTAAAAATTATAGCTAAGCATCCAAATGAGTAAGCTAGAAAATGCACGACAAACTAAACCTAAGGATTAATGCCATAAAAAAGAAACGATAGAGCACATCGACAAATCCAAGAGCTGGTTATTTTAAAAGACTAATAAAAGAGTTAAAACTCTGTCAAGATTGGTCAAGGAAAAAAAGGAAAGACTTTTAAGGATTTCTAATAATCACTAGAAATGACATGAATAATTTATGACAATAATTTGGAAATTTGGATGTAAGGGGTAATTTAGAAAATATTAATACTGAATAGATTTAATGAGAAATTGAAAGCATAAACAGACCTCTGATAATTAAAGAAAATGAATAAATTGTTAAAATTTGCTGTGTTTTTTCAAAATGCAAGACATCTGGAAAGGTGTTTGGATGATTTTTCTCAAAGATTCAATCTTAAATAAAATTTTTTTCCCTACAGGATAGAAAAAGAAACACTCCTAACTTATTTAGGAAGTAATGCAGCCACTAATATTTTGCCTCTTCTTTTTCTGGGAATGTGGTAGTATCACACTTCCCTGTCTTCCTGAAAGTGGGCATGGCCAAGAGGCTTATTTTGGTCAATGGAATGAGAGTGGAAATAACAAGGGCCTCATGTAGACTGGAGCTTTAGGAGACAATATGAAATTCATGGTGTTTTCCTTCTCTGCTGTGTACTGAGCCACTGGTAGAAAAGGAGTCCCTATAAGCTTGGGTTCCCACGACTTAGAAGGAGCACTGCCCCCTGCTGAGCTGGTTGTACATGTTGCATGAAAAAAAAAAAGTTGCATTTAAACATTCTTTTATTTTTCAGTATAAACTATACTATTGTGATTAATAAATACATGCAGCCAAGCTTACCTTGATATAATGATCAAACAAGAGCATCACAGAAAACAAAAACAAACAAAAAATACATAAACCAATTACAGGCCAGAGGGAAAAAAAATCCCAAAAGGATTACCAAAGTAAACTTAGCAATGTTAAAAAAAATCTTGACCAATTATTGTTTTCTGAAGATCCAAGCATAAAATTATAAAATCTATTAATGTAGTTCACTTTATCAATATATCAAATTTTGTAAAATATAAGATGTAAAAAAAGAAAAAAAGCTTTGATAAAACGTACAATTCATTCATGATAAAAGTTTTAGAAAAGTTGTAATTAAATAAAACATTTCAAACATATAAAGGGTATGATTTTAAATCTAGAACTTATATGGGTAATTGTAAAATGATAGAATAAATTCCTTTAATCAGAAATAAGTTAAGGACATCTGTTCTCACTGCTTCAAATTAACTATAACTATATTAGAAGTTACGGCCATCTCTGAGAGAGAAGAAAAAGGAAAACCAGTTTTAGGAAATAGAAAGAAGGGAACAAAGGGATCACTATTACTCATGATTTGGCTCTAC
>NW_007727835.1:255255-255885 GCF_000696425.1 Galeopterus variegatus | reverse complement strand
AAATTCCTTTAATCAGAAATAAGTTAAGGACATCTGTTCTCACTGCTTCAAATTAACTATAACTATATTAGAAGTTACGGCCATCTCTGAGAGAGAAGAAAAAGGAAAACCAGTTTTAGGAAATAGAAAGAAGGGAACAAAGGGATCACTATTACTCATGATTTGGCTCTACATAAAAAAATCTGAGAATTTACAGAAAAAAATATTAGAACTAAAGAATTTGGTAAGGTTGATGAACACACATTCATATGAAATAATTAAATTTTTAGGCATCAAAAAAGAAAGAATTCAAAAATGTAATTTACAAAACAACCCAAACTATTAAAGACCTAGTATTTGATCTAAGTAGTATATGCAAGTCCTTTATTCTTTATATACTTTGTTCTTTATATACTTCTCTTTGAAGTATAGAATTACTGAAAGAGATAAAATAAAACCACATAAAATTTGGAGAGAGACTATATTCACAGATGGAGAGAGAATATTATAAAGCAAGTGATTATCCCTAAAAATTAAACTGGAACATTAAATGCAATTTCAATACAAATACATAAGGGAGGGCTAGCCCATGGCTCACTTGGGAGAGTGTGGTGCTGATAACACCAAGGCCACGGGTTCTGATCCCTATAT
>NW_007727835.1:254591-255229 GCF_000696425.1 Galeopterus variegatus | reverse complement strand
GGATGGCTGGTTAGCTCACTTGGGAGACCGTGGTGCTGACAACACCAAGTCAAGGGTTAAGTTCCCCTTACCCATCATCTTAAAAAAAAAAATTACATAAGAGGATTGATTTCCTTTAAATAAAACCAGTAGATATGAAGGGGAACATATGTAAAGATCACTCAGGGAAACTGTAACGAATCTTGCTAAAAAAATTTAGTCAGTAAGCCAGTGTGATTTTGATGTGAGGAAAGATAAATAGATTACAGGAATAAAGAGCACAGAAACAGATTCACCATATGTGAAAATTTGGTTTGTAACTTAGGTTGCATAAAAAGCAGTGGAAACAGAATGGATTGCTCAATAAATGGCCCTGGAAAAATTGGAAAAGAAGTAAACAAACTGGAGAGAAATAAAATTAGATCTCTACTTCTTGCCCTGTATGCAAATGAATTCCAAGTAAACTAAGGACATAAGTGTGAAAAGCAAAACCTGAGTTTTATTATATAATATATAGGAAACTATAAGCATAAGAAATAATTTCTTGATAAATGGAATAATTTCTTAATAAACAAATGGAACCCTAAGTACAATTTTTATTTGTCAAATAAAAAAAAGTAACAGAACATTAAAAATATTGATAAACTTCGGGCCGGCCC
>NW_007727835.1:239456-252936 GCF_000696425.1 Galeopterus variegatus | reverse complement strand
TGATGGTAATTAAAAGGTGTGGTCTTGAATAAATGATTAGATTCTGATTACCATCCCCTAACTAATGGATTAATAGTGATGGTCAGGGGCATGGTTCTGAGGGCTTTGAAAGGAGACCACGTGAGAGTCTCTCTCTCTCTGCTTTACCATTCTCTGCCATGTGAGACCTCTGCATTGCTGTAAAGCCACCAGCAAAGAAGACCCTTAACCAATGTGGGAACACTCCCTGGACTTTGGATTTTACAGGCTCCAAAATTGTAAGCAATAAACTTTGTCCACTTCCAGAATACCCAGTTCCAGGTATTTTGTTATAAGCAACAGAAACAGACTAATACAAATGTATTATACAGTTTCTATGGGCAAAGAATTTTAAAAAGACAAAGAACCCAAAAGATAATTAGAAAGAAAAAAAAAAAGCCCAGGAAATTCTTGGAACAGGAAAAACCTATATCTGATGAATAAATGAAAAACAGTTCAACTTTAGTAAATAATGAGGGGAAGACAAATAAACCAATGAAGATATATCATGTTATTCCAACACATAGGAAAATACCAATAGGCTGAAAATACCAAGTTGCAAGGACATGGAGATATGGGAACTGTCATATTTTGCTGGTTGGAGAAAGAATATTTATAACCACTTTGAGTGCTTTGGCAATAACTAGAAGTTAACAGAAGTATATACTGTTCAATAAAGTAGTTTCCCTAGGATTATATTTTAGATTTAACAATTTGCATGTGTGCACATGGGCACATGTATAATGATATTCATTGCAGAAACATTTTTAAAAACAAAATATTGAACTCAATTAAATTGTCTATTAACAGAAAAATGGAAAAACAATTTGCATATAATGCGTAACATTTAAAATTAAAGTGGGTATACTAGAGTTACATGTATTAACATAGAAAAACTTATTTCAAAGATCCAATGTTTAGTGAAAAAAAGAAAGTTGCAGAATGCTATAATTTATACATAGCTTGATAGGCACAAACTCTCTCAGTGTTGTCCATTACACATGCTTATGTAGTAAGTTTATAAAAACATGCCTAGAAATAATAAAAACCAAATTCAGAATATTGTCTCTGGGATAGAAGTGAAGAGAAGAATAGATTTAGGCGGCATGTACTGAATCTGTTACACTTTATTTTTAATAAGATTATCTCAGGCAAATATCTCAAACTGTTAAGTTTGAACAAAGCTATCACCCATATTTATTTGGTAATGAGATATTTTATTTTTGAAAAAGGTAAAAGTATTTGTTAAAATATTTCACAATAAAACTTTTTAGGTTAAACAAAACCTTTGTGTTTATTAAGTACATATGACAATGAATAATAAAAATGTGGGTAGGATATTAACAGGATGAGAAGAGGAAGGGATTATAACGTGGACAAGGGCAGGGGCAGAGAAGTGATGTATAAGGGTTTGCTGAGAAGGTGGGGAGAAAGTCGCATGCTCTGAGAGAGACGTGCAGTGTTGGGAAGAACGAGTCAGAGAGAAGGCTTAATTCAAAGCCCAGCTCTACCTTTTCTTAATTGTAATTAACCTCAGGCCTCAGTTTCCTCATTTTTTTCCCCTTTGGCAGCTGGTGGGTATGGGGACTCGAACCCATGACCTTGAGTTTCTTCATTTTTAAAACAATGGTAATATCAGTGTTTACCTTACAGTGTTTTTGGAAAATTTAATCAGAAGTGCAGGGGGAGTCAGAGCACAACACTGGTACCCTGTGCTTCCTCCATAAGGAGCCCTCAGTGCTACTGGAGTGGCCATGGGGCAGATGGAGGGAATGTGGAGGAGGGGAAAAAGCAGCTTGGTAACAGATTCTCACAGACATCGAAAGTCTTCAGACTCTTTCCTGAAGACAGGAAAAAGCCATTGGTGATATGTCAGTAAGAAAATAATTTGAAGAGGCTACTGTGGAATTGCAGGTTTGAGGGGTAAGGGGAGGATGTGAGAGGTCTTCCTAAAGGTGTCCAGCCAGTTCCTAAATTACATTAAGAGAGGTAGGGAGCCCACAGATAGCACTGGGGTTTTAAGTCTGAGTGAATTAAAGGGGAAGGTGTATTAGCATAAATAGAAAAGGGAGCATGCAAAACTATTTTGGAGATATAATTGGTTTTACAGTAAGCTCTAAAAATAGTATCATTGTTCCGATTCTCTCCCCTCCCCCAAGATCCAACAGTGTAGGAGTCTTCAGTAAAGCCTTGCAAGGACTCTTTCCCTGCAAGCAGTGCACATGATTTGTGTCTGAAAGACAGGTTTGAATCCTGGCTCTGCTAACCTACTACTAGTCTCAGTTTGTTCATCTGTCAAGTGAGGATAATAATACCTATTTCATAAGGTTCTTGTGAAGATGAAGTGTACTTTGCTCCAGGTCCATATGATCCAGCAATCCCACTACTAGGTATATACCCAAAAGAAACAAAGTCAGTATGTCAAAGAGATACCTCACTCCCATGTGTACTGCAGCACAATTTACAGTAGCCAAGATATAGAATCAACCCAAGTTTCCAAAAACAAATGAATGGACTAAAAAAAATGTGGCATATATACACAATGAATATTATTCAGTCATAAAAAAGAATGAAATCTTGTCATTTGCATCAACATGGATGAACTTGAAGATCATCATGTTAAGCGAAGTAAGCCGGGCACAGAAGGACAAATACCATATGATCTCACCCATATGTACGAAATCTAAAAAAAAAAAAAAAAAAAAAAAATGTATTGTACAAAACAGAGTAGAACAGTGGTTACCAGAGACTGGGGAGGAGATGGGGAAAGGAAAACAGGGAGAGGTTGGTTGGCCAAGGGGTACAAAATTACAATTAGAGAGAAGGAATAATTTCAGGTGTTCTATTGCACAGTAGGGTGACTGTGGTTAACAGTTAAGTTTTGTATATTACATAATTGCTAGAGGATTGAATGTTTTCACCACAAAGAAATGATAAATGTATGAGGTGACGGTTACACTAACTAACCTGAACTGATTATTATACGACATATAGATGTATCAAAACATCAGGCAGTACCCCATAAGCAAGTACAATTACGATGTGTCACTTAAAAAAAAGCAGAAAAGAGATGTGCACTGGGGCCTTAATCAGAGAGGAGTATACATTGTTGCCAAGAACTCTAAAGTGAATGAGCTCCCAGTTGATTGCAGGTTTACAGAAAAATGATGAAAATTTCTGGCTTAGACAGTAATAAAGAGGTTCAAAACAGCAATTCTTTTTCACAGAGTAGTAATTTAGCTTGAGCAAGTTAAAGCACTGGTGAATAATTTATTGCAAAATATGTATTATGATGTGCATAATTTAGTCAAATAAAAGCTCATTAAAAAGTCGACTTCAGAAAGAGACGTATTAAATCTGGCCATAGACATAGTGTTTCTATTTAGAATGTCTCTTAAAACTTTGAAACATAACTGAATTCAGGGAAATTGCCAATTACTTATTTGAGGAGAAAAAGCAATTTTGTGTGCTTGTGAAAGTGTGTATCTTATATAATTAAATATTATTATATATTCTGTTGGCATGGACACAATATGTCCACAGTATTATGTATAGGGAGTACCTTATAGTCAATATGTCATTGGTGCCACCTTTGGGGGGGTGTGTATATCTGTGTATGTATATATACACACATATATAACAATACGGAGTACATATCTTAAATCTTAAATATAGCCTACATAGTATGTCCTATATACTAAAATGTCTACCTTGTTTATAGAAGCCAGCAAGAAAGTATACATGTAAAAGCATTTTGTGCACATTAAGACACTATGTCCCTCTTACCATGCATATTATATTCACATATACTATATCTGCAAGAAAACAAAAAATAGAAGGATTATACACTAGAATTAAAAAAAAATTCATATAAAAGAAATTACCTACTTTCCTCCTCACAATTATTAATTTGTCAGGTGTCCCTCTTACCATGCATATTATATTCACATATACTATATCTGCAAGAAAACAAAAAATAGAAGGATTATACACTAGAATTAAAAAAAAAAATTCATATAAAAGAAATTACCTACTTTCCTCCTCACAATTATTAATTTGTCAGGGTTCAAAATCTCCAGCGAAACTCATGTATGGACCATGGATATTTTGATCAAAACCAAATAAAAAAATTTAAAAATGTGAATCACTTCATACTAAAACCAAACCTTTACATTTTCTAAAACATCTAAGCCTAAAAAAAACCCGTCTCAGATTATTCAAATGCATGAGTTATGCATGTCATAAAAATCCTGGGGCTTCATACTAAAACCAAACCTTTACATTTTCTAAAACATCTAAGCCTAAAAAAAAACCCGTCTCAGATTATTCAAATGCATGAGTTATGCATGTCATAAAAATCCTGGGGTCATAATAAAACACTGAGTGTGCCAAGGTCCCTTTAGGAGTGGCTCCGTTTCCCCTTCATCTGCGCTCTTCTGCCTGAGCTCTGGATCCACTGTAGACATAGAGCCTGGCTTTCTGGTTGTCCAAACTTATTTCACTGCAGGGTTTTGGTGTTCACAGACTTTACTCCCAGGAATCCTGAATAAGAAGCCATTGCAGACCTGCCTTATGGATGGATAAGCAAGCTGAACACCCCAGCTCTGCAAACCTGGGGCCTTCTATATGGGGTTCGGACTGGCACATATGGCAACATGCAGCCTCTTTTCTAGACCTTGGATTGACATTGAAACTCAAATGATGTTGATTCTCATGGGTTCGTAGACAGTAAGGGTCTATGATGGTCAGCAGTACTTCCTTGGTTTATTGTTATTGACTTAATATTACAATATCAACATCGTTTCAAACATTTTCACTCTCCTCTGGCACCTAACTCTCTGAATTTTCAGTATTCCGATTCATGACTAATCACACAGTTGTGTATATAACTAACGATTAGTGAGCACTTGCTTTGCACTAATCATGGTATAAGACACTGAGAATACAAAGTTTAATACCATATAGAGACTATCCTCAAAACAAACAAAGTTGTAATACAGAGAGGGAGAGTTAATACAGAGCAACTTACAATATAAATGTGACATGTATAATACTAATGTTGTAAGCAGAAGCAGCGGGGGCATTAATGTGAGTAATGAAGTCCATTTGGAAAATCTCCTTAACAGCCTCGAAAGATGGGTAGGATTTTGATGAGTGAAGAAGGAGAGGGTTATTCAAGGCAACATGAGTGAAGTATCCAGCCGGGTAGTGGGGCTGGACCACAGCAGGCAAGGAGAAATGGCAAAAGGTGAGCCGGAAAAGGATGTAGGAGACAGAAAGTCAGTGTAAATTTTCCCTGAGCACAGTGGGGAGGCATGGGTGGCTTCTGTGAGGGAGGATGGCAGAAACTGAACTCCAGGCTCCTGGGCGCTGTCTCAGGCTGGAGAGCAAACTGCCACTGCGTGGCTGGGCTGTACTTCCCAGACGGTCACTGGACATGCAAGCAGATCTGCACAATTGCACAATGTGGATGAGAAGCTCCAAATAAATGAAGCTGTAGCAAGGGGACACCTTCAACACTGACATCTTCCAAAAAGCTGCAGACTCTTGTGGGGGCTTGGGAAGTAATCACTTTGATGTTAATTAATGCCAATTGGAGAGCATTTACAGTAATTTGAAAGATCAAAAGAAAATACTTTAAAAGTAAATTTAAAAGATCAGGACATGTGACAGTTGTAAGAGAGGGAGAAGCTAGTGCCACCGGACTCAGTACCAATCACTCCGTTATTACTGATCACCAAAGTTGGTCTCGACTCAGGGACACTCAAACTGTAGGCAAACACAGCTCCACTGTCATCTGAGAGCAAAGAGAACACTAACACCTGAAACCTGTCACAGGGAGGGAGAGAATCAGAGAAGACTGGTGCTGAAGAGCACTTAGAACCCCTCATCTATCTCTGCTTCTGGGAACTAAGGGACTTAAAAGCTGAATAAGCCACAGACTGCAAAGCAGAGAAACCTTAATCATGGAGCCCGGGAGCCAAAGATGACAGCTGTGGGCTGTAAGGGACAGAATTACAGCCAAAGGCTCTATGTTTTGTCACTATATTTTCCAAATAAAAAAGCCAAAGCATGTACTCTGACAAAGGATGCATTCCAACTTGTGATTAATTTTCATGGAAAGACAAAGAGAGAAAACATTTGCTGTGTAGCTGTCCTGGGAAATTCACATGGAAAACAAATGCATAGTCTTAGGGACAAGCTGTAGGAGGACAGGTACCAGCTGCAGCAGTGTGAGAGGAAGCTGTCCCAAGTTGCAGTTCCATGTCTGAAGGGATAGAAGTGCCAGCTACAGCAGGACAGAAGAAAGAATGACACTACTGAAAGAATGCCTATCATAGAGCATGCATCCGATAAATATTTATAACTGAACAAATGAATAAATTAATAACAACAGACGGCACAAGGAAAATTGGCAGTAAGAGGGGCAGATCAACTATGAGGTTCCTGTAACAGGGGCTACTCAGCTCCTGACTAAGGCCCCCCAAAATTGATACCAAACTCAGAGGTCTGGCTGCCTGCCCCCAGACAAAAACAAACCTATCAGAAGTCAGATGATGGTGAAAATAGAAGTCAGCTTTTATTCAGGAACAGCGGTGACCTGTGGAGAGATGTTAGTCTAACCTCTCTCTGCTAAACCTGAAGGAGAAAGGCCAGGCCAAAGCCATCTCGAAGACTCAGGGGGGTTTAAAGAGGGGGTTGACAGAATGGAATGTGGGAAAACGAACAGCAGGAAGGAGGGTCATGTGAGCAGCGAGGGGTCCGTGTCTATAAGACAGGTACGAGGTCTCGCCAAGGCCTTGTCTGGTTTCTTTTCCCATCTTTGCTGTCATCTCAGGGTCTGGATAGTTTGTGTGAGTCTGCAGCTTCAGGCTGGCTGGAAAACAACTTTATATTTATGTAAATAATGTCATCTTGCCCTGTAACCAAGGTCCAAAATGTGAAATAACCATGGGAAAAGAGGGAACTCAGGGAAATGCATGCCAAGAAAGAAACCTGTCTTTTTAAAATTTGCCTTATAGTCCACGTGGTTTCAGGTCCCAACACGGCTTCAGCCCTACTCATTTCAACATTCCCAGGCTATAGACAGCACTACAGTCATGGTCCCAGGCCTTCCTACTCAAAGTATGGTCACTGAGCCTCAGCAGTGGCATCACTTGGGAATTTGTTAGAAATGCAGAAATTTGCCCCCATCCCCACTCCATCCCGCCACCCATCCTGACGTACTGAGTTCAAGTCTACATTTTAATCAGCTTCCCAGGTGATCACGTACCCTATAAAGCTGGAGAAGCACTGCTGTAAGGGTGTGCCCAAAGACAGATGAATAAGAGGCCAGGGTATCTGAGAACAGTCAGAGTACTGGGTTATCTGAGAACTGAACAATCATCATCTACAGGCTGTGAGGACAGACAGTTAACAAAACCACAGGTTTCCTGAGGGACAAATACACAGAACGGAGAGACAGAAACAGCAGCAGGTGGAAGAGTACTGGGTTATCTGAGAACTGAACAATCATCATCTACAGGCTGTGAGGACAGACAGTTAACAAAATCACAGGTTTCCTGAGGGACAAATACACAGAACGGAGAGACAGAAACAGCAGCAGGTGGAAGAAGATAATTGTAGTCATAGGTTGTGTGTGGGACAGACCAGGCACCAGGCACAGGAACAGAATAAATGAGAAATAGCTAGCATAAGGATATATACAAATCTAAAAAAAAAGAAAAGAAAAGAAAAAAAAATTAAAAATATTTCATGGTGCCAAAAAAGAAAGAAAAATGTACCCTTCCCTTTTCTTTTAACATTGCTGCTTTGGAGAACATGAAATTGTAAACACTTTCTCTCACTCTTTGAGATATATGCAAATCTTTTCATAAGCTAAATAAGCCTCTTGACAGTTTTGTCTCCCAGGAATGTCTTTCTTTGGGGACTTGGAGCCATGTCTTTGAAACATGAGAATTAGGGAGGATGGGACTCTATCTATCCCTGTCTCTCTCTGGGCGTTTAGCTTAGGCACCTACGCTCCAAATTCTAAGTACCTACTTGTCATAAATTTTCATTTTTCATTTGGATGAAGACAATTAACATGCAAATGATGGATTATATCTGCATAGATATACAAATGGTGCGATTTCTTTTAGTTTGGCAATCTCTTTAGTGGATTGCCTGTGGCCCACATTGCAGTCTGTTTTTTAATACTTAATCCATAATACAACTGTTTCATTCCTTTTTGCATTGTGTAGAGATGAATCACACAGAGCAGTGTGATTGCCTATGCAGCTGATACATGTTCTCTAGAAGATCTCAGTTAAGTGTTGGTTAGTCTATCTATCTATCTCTCTTTCTACCTATCTATTTATTTCCTCAAACAGTTGTTAAACATCTTAGGGTACCAGGCTCAGCCCTAGGTGCTGCAAACATAAGTGGAGCAAAACTCAGGTCTTACTTTCAAGGAACACTTAGTTTACTGAGGAAAATAAAACCCCATAAATGATTATATCAGATGGTGGTAAGTGCCATCTGTACAAGAACTGATGAAAATTCAGAGGACACTGATAGTCTGGGGCAGGGGCAGCAACGTCTTCTGAAAGGTATGACAGCTGAGCCCTGTCTTGAAGCTGGGAGTTGAACCTCTCTAGCCTTGGCTCTCAATTTCTTCCCTTTGGCCTGGATAGTTCCTATGACCTAGGTTCAACAGGTCTCGTCTTATGTAACCTCCACCAGGAAGTCTTCCGTGGCCCTTCAAGGAAAGACATATGATGCTCCTTTGTGCCCCTGCTGGGCCCTACCTGTCAGCCCCACATACATTATAAGGATAAATTAGCATCCAAGATAATACTAGTTATTTATGGCTAAGTCAGGGGCTAAAGCCCAAATCTCTGGATCCCCATCAAGTCAATTTCTCTGCCAGTGAAAATGGTGGAGATGATGATGAAATTAATATGCTGTTGGCCAGACAACTTCAAATCCTGACCTCAACCACCCATCTCTCTCTGCATAGTCCTAAAGAGAAATATACACAAAGAAAAATGCCCTGTTGACTGACAAAGCAGAACTTCAATGCTGACTCAGTCCTTGATACCTAAACCCAGGGTGGACCAGGCCGAAAACTTCCTTTTTCCAGGCTAGAGATGGCCAGGTCTGAGAATCACAGCAAGCTGAATGGCTTTCTTCACCCCATTCTCCCTAATTATACCCAAGTCTTGGATTGTGTGTGATCCAAATAGTGACAAAAGTTTTCACCAGAGCACCCCAGCTAGCAAAAAGAACAAAAAGTCTCTGTATAGGCTTATTCATCCTGTTAAGGTTTGCTCATTTCTTACTAAAAGTTGCCCAGTCAGGGTCCTTGCCCTGAACCAAATAAAAATGACACTTGAGAATAGAGTAGGAAATGGGTTGTGAGCTTATTCTGGCCAACAGATAGCATTGTCTGTTCTTATTTATAGGCTATCCTAGGGGCCAGCAATGAGAACACAGAGGTAGGTGCATAACTGGAGATCCGTCAGGCTTGTGATATAAAAAAAACTTGAGGAATTAGAGTCTGTGGTGTCTTGTGATCAAGTCCAATCATAACATTTCTTTGTCTGCTTTCTTATTATGTGACTATAAAAAGATGTCAACAGTGCATTTAAGTTTTCCTGTTGAGAGGAAATATACACATCACAATGAAGGTAAGAATATGCTTATAACCATATGTTTGTTCTCACTAAAAATGTGCCAATATAAAAATTGTTCCATTTTGAAGGTTTTGGCACCATGTGGTAGTGGTGGGTTGAAACTTCCATCATGGGTTCTTTTGGTTTTTCTTCCACTCCTGTTGTTTATATCTTTACGTTTTTCAATCTAAAGCTTTCTATACTGCCACCTCCTCCCTGCTCCCCCGTCTTGCTCCTTTGTATTAAGGGGCGACCTGAAAACACATTCCAACAATGTCATATTCCAGATATTTAGAGACAAAGGAAATGGTTGCTTAGCAACAATGTCCTGTTAAAAATTTTGAGCATTTTTTTTTACTTTTACTTTCCATTTTAGGGCAATGCTCAGGAAGTTGTTTGCAAAGAGATGCAGGACTAGGAGAAAATGTCTAAGAAAAAGTCTGCCTAAAATGGAGGGAGGAGCAGGAGGAGGAGGAGGACATTAATTAAGGATCTGTTGTCACAATGCAAGTGGCGTTCTCAGTGGCAATGGGAATGGAGAGAAGGGATTGGAGAGACTTGGTCTCAGGTGGAACAGAGAGCCTCATCTTTCCATTTCTCTTCTGGTTCCTCTGACTTCTCCAAAACTTAACATGGGATTCTAATCAATTAGCTGAGATTGAAAGGCACAAAAGGAAACCGACCCACACTTACATCACCCATTCAAAGCTCTCTTGTCTTGAGGGCGTTAGGCACAGACTGGGAGGGCCAGCAGTTGAAAACTTACTTTGTTTATTAGCAGACTTCCTTGAAACATCTATCTTCCCTCCATAGGATGGCTATTGTTATATTTCAATCAATTTTCTAACAAGAACATTTTCCAACGTTATTAAGTATTTCATGAAAACATGGTTGTTCAGAAGCTTACGCTATAGGAATTACATGATTGATTTACCCATTCCTTATTGTGCATTTAGTTTATTCTGAGCAATTTGCTCTTATGAATTTTCTCTTATAGAAATATCTCAGAAAATTTCTGTAGGACAGGTGGCTAATAGAATTGATAGATTTGAAAAAAATATTAAATTTTTAAGTTTTTAACTTTAAAAAATATTCTCTATATCTATCGACTAATTTCTTCCAGAAAACTTGTACTAATGAATAAACAGATAATTTGTGATTTGATGTAAAATAACATGTTAATAATTTATTTAGCTATTATTTGGTTACTGGTGAGGATACACATTTTTTTGTTGTTGTTGTTGTTACAGTTTGTTGTTGTTGTTGTTAGTTTATTTCTAAGTTTTTCCTTCTGAAGTTTTTGACCATGTTATTGCCCATTTAGTTTTCATGTTGTTGTTGTTGTTACAGTTTATTTCTAAGTTTTTCCTTCTGAAGTTTTTGACCATGTTATTGCCCATTTAGTTTTCATTTAAGTGTTAACTTTTTAACTGATTTATAAAAGCTCTTTACACAAATGCAACACTCTTATACACAAATATGTAGTTTCCTTTATACAGTGACAAATGAAGTAAGAAGGGTGGATGTGTAAGGGAGGGACTGATATAAATTAGCATGTATATTTATGGTCATATTTATTGAAAACATTTTTTTCTAATTTGTTATTTGCCTTTTACTTTATGGGTTCTGTTCTATTTTGTTTCTGATGTACAGATCTTTTATGTGTTTTTGTGATGAAGAACAGAGGCTCTGGTATCTGATTGCTGCGTTTGAATCTTGGCTCTGACATCTCCGCACTGTGTAATTTTGGCTAAATTACTTTAACCTCCCTCTGCCTTACTTTTCTCCTCTATACAATGAGAGTCTTAATTATACCTGGTTCATGGGAGATGATGACATTTAATCAAATTATTACATACAGAAATCACATAGAATGATGCTTGACACATACCAAGCACTCAAAGTGGTCAAGTAGCCAGTATCATGTAGTAAATATACTCATCTATTCCTTTGTGATTTGTCCCATGGCTTTTGTGTTTGGAAAGTTCATATCCATAGAAAACTAAAGTATTGATTTACTTCTTATTTTATTTTCTTCTCCCTTCCTTCTTTCCTTGTGTCCTTCCTTTCCTTCTTTCTTATTACTTTTAACTCTTTGATGCACCAGAATTTATTTTGATATAATAATATGAGTTAAATGTGTCCCCAAAAAGTTCATATGTTGGAAACTTGACCTCCATGGTAATCGTATTAAGAGGTTGGGAAATCCTATTATGGTAATTGAAAGGTGGGGCCTGTGAGAGGTGATTGGATTCTGAGGACTACCCACATTAATGGATTAGTTCATTGGTAGTTTAATGGGTGGTCATGGGCATGGTTATGGTGGCTTTATAAGGAGAGAGAGTGAGAAGCTTAGCTCTCTCTTGCTCAACCCATTCTTGCCACGTGACACCCTGCATCACTGTGGGGAGTCACCATCAAGAAATATACCCTCACCAGATGTATCCCCTGGATTTTGAAATTTCCAGCACCCAAAACTGTAAGAAATAAATTTCATTCCTTCATAAATTACTTAGTTTCAGGTATTCTGTTATAAGCAACAGGAAACAGACAAATACTTATACAGTAAGAGATGAATTAACTTGATTTTTTTCCCCATTGTAAAATGTTTTCTTTTGTCAATTAACCTACCTCTACTCATTTGTTTGTATAATTCCTTTATCATTTATAAGGTTATATATACTCTTGGATTATCTATTCTGTTCTATTGTTTTGTCTTTTGATTTCTATCCATGTGCCATGTTGAAAAAAATCAGTATAAATTTTAACATTTAGTAGGTGAATTCTGATCTTTTCATTTTCAAAATTTGCTTAGCTGTTTTTAACTGTGAAGTAGTTCAGGTGATTACCAGAGCCATTTTAATATATTAAAAGTATCATTGGGGTTTTGAATATTGATTTAGGGAGAAGTGACATTTTTGAAATATTTAGTTGCTCCATTTACAAAATCTTCTTTTATATCTCTCATTAGATTTTTTTAGTGTTTTCATAAAGCTTCCCACACACTTCTCTATATTATTAGCAGTTAATATGCTTTTGCTAATTGTAAAAAGACTTTCTCTCCTCATATATCTAACTAGATGTGGGAGGAAACAAGTTACAATCAGAGGTTTCTCCACTTACAGTCTTTGTGTGTTCTTTTTGCAAGATGTTCAGATTCTGAATCAGGGACTACTTGCCAAACATCATTTAAACTTGAAATAGGGATACCCTGTTTCTAAAAAGTTAATTTTACTAATTAAAACACATTTTCATTGTGTCTCAACTACATGCAAGGCTTGCTTGTGGAGGTAGAAATTAGAGAATTGATTTTATGACAGCTGTGATAAGTATTAAGGAGAAAGACCAGTGTACAAGATAAGGGTCTAATTTGGGGCCACAACACATGTAAGGCCATGGCAGGTAATCTCTAGGCAGTGACATTTGAAGTGAACTCTGAAGTATCAATAGAAATTAACTAGGCAACTTGTGGATGTTCCTGCCAGAGTGCAGGTTGTACATGGAATTAAGACAGGGCCTGTGTGGCTGCAATGTGGAGATGGGGTGTGAGGAACCGAGTGGTAATAGGTAAGATAAGTCACTGGGATTAGGGTCATAGTAAAGTTTTTATTTTTAAAGGAAAGCAAAAGTCACAAAAAGTTAAAAACAAAAAAAAAAATACTATCTAATACTACATATATATATATATTCCCCTTGGAAACTAGGATAGTTCCCATGGTTATATGGCCATAGTCCTTGAAGAAATAGTCCTGTTAACCTTCTTTAGCCTAGAGGGAGGAAAGTTTAGCTTTTCCTCCAGATTTCTG
>NW_007727835.1:233534-239376 GCF_000696425.1 Galeopterus variegatus | reverse complement strand
TTGAAGAAATAGTCCTGTTAACCTTCTTTAGCCTAGAGGGAGGAAAGTTTAGCTTTTCCTCCAGATTTCTGGACAGAATTTGTTGCTCCAATCAAAGCCCAACAAGGCCAGTACGTGTCATGAGATGGAAAAATATTGAAGGTGTTACTGACTTACAGTCCTGTTTGCTGTTCTTGTCAGTACTGTTGTGAGCAAACTGCAAGTCTTTTTGTAAAAGTGGCTATTTGTGGAACAATCACACGGTTCCTTCTGTGGATAACAAGAGTGATGAATGCCAAAAGGGCATATGGAATGTCAAATCACCAGCAGAACATAAAGGATAGCATATCCTCTAATAGAGGCAGAAGTATTAGGGTAGGGTTTCTCACCTTTGGCACTATTAGCAATTTGGGCCAAATCATTTTTTATTGTGGCAGGCTGTCCTGTGCACTGTAGGACATTTAGCAGCAGCAGCTCTGGACAGTAGCACCCTTGCCCACTTGTGGCAACCAAATGTCCCCTGGGGAGCAACATCACACCTGGTTGAGAAACACTGAGGTCTAGACATTATATAAGTTCTTTTTCTTCTCAATTAAAAACTATTATACCCATTTTCATTTTGCCATGAATTCACTCACACCTTGTAACATTTAACAATGAGATTCAAAATTATTAATAATTGCTAACTCTCCTGTATGTACAAAGCACTGCCATATATTTCTTTTATTCATTTATTTTAGAAAACATTTGTTAAACATCAGCTTTATGTAGGCACTATGCTAGTTGCTAGAATTATGATCTAGTGAAACAACATTACAAAAGATTTCACCTACAGGGGAAAATAGAAAATAAGTGAGTGTATCATGGGAGTCTGATGGGAGTCTACTGAGAGGTGAGAAGAAGAGAATGGTTAGAATCCGAGGTGAGGCTGTCACTCCTAGAGATGTTAAGAAGTGGAAGTGAAGCTCCTTGAGGAAGCCTGAAACATGGGCAGGTGTTTTTCCAGCTGATAGATTTGAGGAGTGGTTGGGAAGCTGTAAGACTTACATCAATTTTCTAGGACATGTATTATGCTCATCTCCAGGTTGAGGATGAGAAAACTGGAAGGTTTAACATTTTGCTTAGGGTCACTAAGCTAGACAGTAACAAAATTAACTTGTCAATTGAAATGTTCCCTGGATTAACATTGTTTGCCTTCTCCACTCAAATTCAGTGCAAAAAGAGAGACTCAGAGAATATTCTTGACAAATTAAAAAAAAAACTACAATGATAGAAATAATGCTCCCTCATATTAGTATATTTTACAGGGCACATTCACAGACATTATCTCTTGTGATCCTGCTATCAACCCTATCAGTCAGACAGGTTATACATTATTATCTGTGCTTCATAGAGAGAAAGAGCAGCCCCAGGTACGTATTTAGGTATAGAGCTCACAAAGCATACCTGCCCTCTCGGCATGGATCTGTAGCTCCCATAGGGCAATGTAATGGTTCGTTGTATTTTAGCTTTTTGTATTTTAGCACCAGGATACTGCCATCATTTTGCTATTCTTGAAAGCAGTTCAATTTCTTCACCTACAGCTGAAATTATAGTGTCTCAAAGCTAAATTTAAAAGAGCAATTGAATGCTGTCCCCAAGAAGAAACAGAACCAATCAATGTGATAAAAAAAACATTAAGATCATTCTGTACTTTGTACAGTTGCTATTGCAGTCATGTGACTCATGCGGAGCAGCAAAATGCCTGTCATTATGGAATATTTAGAAAGCAGAACAGTGCTTGGCCTGAGATAGGCACTCAAAAAATGCACGTTAGATAGATAGATAAATGGAAAGGTGGATGGAAGCATGGGAGAGCGGATAGAGGATGGTTGCTCTCAGGCGTGGGAGACGGGGACCTGTTTCTCAACATCGTGTCTTCCTCCACTTTCTGTTAAGAACAAGTTCCTTGTCACTGGTTTCAACAGAGTCTCTAATTCCAGTTCTTGTCTGAAAGGACAGGATCCATGAAAAATGTTGAAATCAAAGAAAGCCTTTTAGTTTGGAATTTTTTTTCTTAAGTTAGAGGTGCTCAAACATTAAAGTGTTAGTGTTTCCCACTAATACTTTAATTATAAGATTCAGTTGGCTTCTCTGCCTTCCTTTCTGTCACATCTGGATAGTCACCAAGTCTCATCACTCTTCCCTCTAGTGGGAGAATTTCAAAACTGTCCTTTAATTTTTATTTCTACTTTTGTCACTTTTGCTCAAATGCCTATCGCCTCATTTCTGGGCTATTAACGTTAGTGTCTCAGCTGCTCTGTTTTCTTCATTTTTTTTCATTGTATCTTGAGCACCATATTCAAACTAAAATTTAGAAACTTATTGTTTCTTTTGTCTTCTAAAATTTTCAGTGGCTATACATGATAAAGCCCAAATTTCTTATTCTAGCCTACTAGGCAACCCATCATAAGGCCCTTCATATTTATCTCTGCATAAACCTACTCAAATCTGAGTGGTGTTTCATTTTACCTAGAACATGTTTTACACATCACCTCCTACCACTTGTTCTTTTGTTCAAATATTTCCTGAGAGCCTCCTATGTATGCTGTATGATAGAATTTGAGTATCAGAAAAGACAAACTCTTGTCCTCAGGGAGCTCAGTTTCCTGGGATATATAGGTCAGCTGTTTTACTAGAGAGCAAATGTGCCGCAATAGGATAAGAGCGCGATACTGGAGGAGCTTAGTGGAGGGACATGCCCAGACTAAATTGAGTGTTTCCTTCTTTGTATCACCTCTGTATTTCTAGCTTAGCACTTACTGTATTATAATTTTATATCCACCCTGTGTTGTAATTATTCATTACCCCTGAAGTCAGAGATGGAGTCTTACTCACCTCTAGCTCCTACAAACCTAGTTCAGTACCAGACCAACACACATTGACACATACACAGTGAGCAGTCACTGGTTACTTACTCTATGAGAAGTGCCGTGCAAAATGCTTATACATATTTTCCCAATTGATTTCCAAAATGCAATGGACATTATGCATGTATCAGTAACATCTCTATTTTATATGGTGGCGTTAGATGACTTGGCCAACCACTATTCAGTAGAGGAGTCAGGATTAGAACCCAGGTCAGTGTGATGCCAAAGCTCTTAATTTCTTTTAAATATTAACATATGAATTGTTTAGTTAGTGATGAAAGAATGAATGTTCCTATTTCTCTGTGGGTGTATCCTCTCCCCCAGGACTTCAAAAAGTCTTGGAAGAAGTCAGACACATTCAAAAATTATATTCTTTTCCTTTAAAATGAGAGTTTTTCAAGTTGAATTGATAAAAGTGAAATTAGTAACTCCACAAAGGCCACATGCTCCACACACTTGCAAGGTGTTGGGACAAATAAGTGCGATGAGTATGCTGATGATCAAAGGGCTGAGAATGGGACCCATGTAGTTATCTAGAAGGAAACACGTTATGCATTCTGCATCATGTGACTGATAAAATAATGGGACCGGGGCAACAATTCTAGGGGAAGGAGATGGTTGCTTTTTAGAGGGTTCCATCAAATTCCCTTCCTCCCTTCGCCAATCGAGCTGCCTTGCTTTGATTCTTCACCAGCTGGAACACATTAAAGGGAAAGAATTATAGGGGAGGAAGCTTGCCTGTATAGAGGGAAAATGAGCTGCACTGGGTTTGGCAGGATTTGGTAGCTGTTCCATGCTGGCCACTGTAAAAAGATAAGGAAATGGGAATAATGCTAATGAACAATGCTAGTTGGTTAGTTAGTTGGCTCATTCCCTTCCCCACATCTGAGTAAATCCTTGGGCTCTGGGGAGATTTTATAATCTTTAGGGCTTTTTACGTCCTCTGATGATGCTGTCTTGGCTAAAGCAAACCTTGAAGATACAGTCTAGGTCAGAGCTATTCAGAGGAAGGAGCTATGATAAAGTGGACAAAACATGGAATCTGACTTCAGGAAGTTCAGGTTCTGACTGTGGCTTGGCTTCTTACCAACTATAAGAACCTTTCTGAGATTTAGCTTATTGTCTCTAAATGGAGATAAAACACCTACAAAAGGGTTTTGAGGATTAAATACAATTTTACCTGTGAAAGAGTCTAACACATGAAACATTCCATGTTTTTTCTTGTCTAAATACCGAAGGTGAGGATGACTTCTATCCTCACCTCTACCCCAGGGGATTTTTATAGAGGCTGGTCTTGCTGGCTGATAGACACAAGTAATTAGTGCTAAGACCCAGAAGCAAACGATTGTGTAGTAGGGGCCCAAAATATAAACGTATAAATTATTTCCAACCTGTTTCCTTGGGCACTACGAAAAATCCTGGCATTTCGTACTCTTGGGATATAGTTGGTCAAATACCCCTTTTATAAAGACCTCTTGGAATTGACCAAATAATTTTTTTTTCTATTGTAACTCTGTAATTGTTATCTATTGTACTTATTTAACTTATACTAAGAACTGAAATTTTTTCCCAAACTAATAAATGATATCTAATGCATTAAAATATGAGGATAGGTAATGATATTGAAATACTGTGAGAATTGTATCTGACCAAAAACTTTGTTTTGAATAATAGAGGGGACTTGCTCATAGAATCTGTCTCATGTGTCATCATATTTTACCACAGTCCACCATTTGTGCTGTAGGTAATGTAATAAAAGCCAGGACTGAGCTAGCCCATAGGCACCCTTGTGGAAGCACACTGGTAACTTGATAAAGAGAGTGCAGGCTTGATTCTAGCCCTTCCTCTTGTCAGTGCTCTTGAGTGAAACCTAGACTGCTGTCCCTGGTGGCTCTGAGTAATGGGATTATAGTACCTCTTCTCCCTTTAAAGCTTTCTTCTGTTGGTATCTATAGAGGGTGATTGTGGGTTGCGTGAAAACCCCTATAAACCTTCCTCGAATATTAAGTAAGTATGGGTCAAAGACTTCTCAGAATTATGAAGAAAAAACACTGGTTAAAGTAGTAATAAAACTTTATCGACTACCTACAATGTGCTCACCATTGAGACAGGTGCTTTCAAAAATCGCTTCATTTGATCCGCATGGTAGACCAGGAGGAAGTTATAATTGTCCCTAATTTACAGCTGAAGAAATTGTGGTTCAGAGTTGAGAAGAAGCACACAGGAAACACATACCAGAGCCAAATATTGACCTGAAGTCATCCAGCTCCCAGTCATGTCCTCTCTGTCTAGCATTATGCCGTCTTAACCATCCTATCTGAGTGATGTCAAATTCCCTTCATCCCCAGGCTTCTCCCACATTACAATATAGGTTGGTATATAGAGTATTCCTCCAGTGTAAATGCATGGGAGATCAGGCTAACACTAAACTGTACAACATAGTTTAATTTAGATAACACTTTTATTTTTTTCATTTCTTGGTTGGTTATATCTTATCAGTGAAGTGAGCGGCTCAGAGAAAATAAATACTGATCCAATTGACTCACCACCATTGGTTAGGCAATGTTCCTGATAAAAATGTATTCATTTATTAGTTCAATCATTCTTTCAGTACATAAACTTTTATTCATACCTTATTAGACTTGACTGGGCATCATTCAGGGTTATAAAGTTAAGAAGTGGGACTACAATGAAGTATTTTGGCCAAGTGAGAATGCAATCATGTAAGCAAATAATTATAATACTCATCCTCTGAAACTCTGTAAAAGTGCTGTAATTTCCAGAATCCATCCTGGGGTTTACTAGGTATTTGTTTTTTGTGTTACCATGGTATATCATGTGTATTGCTTAGTTAGCATTTAGCCATATAATATTGACATTTTCTGGTTTTTTAAAAAAAAATCTTCCAAATAGAAGCTGTGCTACCCATGGAAAGGGAATTTCTCTTATCTTTA
>NW_007727835.1:228483-232882 GCF_000696425.1 Galeopterus variegatus | reverse complement strand
AAAAAAAATCTTCCAAATAGAAGCTGTGCTACCCATGGAAAGGGAATTTCTCTTATCTTTATACAGGCCATACTTTATCCCATGCCTGCCATGTATTGGTGACTATGAGTATTTGGTGAATTAGGTTATATAGTACTAAAACAGAGTAATGTACCAGCTTCAATGGGAGCATAATGAATTAAGATCTTCTAAAGAGTTGGGGGAAATTCTCAGAGGAGGGGAAAAGCATAGTCAGCAAGTACCATAAGGGAAAGCTGAAAAGAACTATGAAGGAAGAGAAAAGGATAAGCTAAATACAGTCACAGATAGCATGAACAAAGAAAGCCATGGAATTATGAATGTGCCTACTCTAATAAGAGAATAGTGAGTGATCTGAGAGACAGGAGTGAAGGACAATTAAATACCTTTTTACATACATTTTTCTCTTCTTTTGGATTTTCTTGGGAAGTTACAGGGATGACACTAGGGAAGTTAAGTTGCATGGAGGCAGCCATGGTAAGGATATTGGAAAGATCATCATCTAAACTTATACTTTTATTCTCCTAGTTTATTTTATAGATAATTATAAAAGAAATTGGGCATGGGTGTAAGTGTTGAGGGTGAGGTTTGGAGCCCTATTTGTTCCAATAATATCTGCTAAATAAGAATAATAAAAATTGGTGGATCTTTATTAATTTCTCACAATATTAATTGGTAGTTTTCTTTAAGACATTGCTGCAAACTGAGTTTTCAAGAACATTGTTCTGCTCCCCTGGCTTCCTGAATAATATTTAAAAATAAATATCCAAACACACAAAAACCCCTCTTCATTGTATGCTCAGTAGTCTGGGTTAGGCAATGCTTCCCTTTCTATATTCTCTGTCTATGAACCTGGCTCTAACTCTGCAAACTTACCAGATTCATTTTCCTATGGGTTTGCTTGCTGTGTCTCATGTTGTCAAACCACTGTATAATTACTGGGTCATATCAACTTCTTGGCAACATTACATTATAAAAATAGCATGGGGTTGGCTCATCTGCACAATTTGCAGTTTTGTAAAATTGTGCATAAGTGGCTGGAACTGGCCATTGCTACCATTAGAGCTTACCTTTAGGTACAGTAGGGTCATGCAGTGCAGCAAGTCTTAATTAAAGTCACAACACCTGTGTTTGAGTTCCAGCTCTACTAGCTCACCAATAATATGAAAATTATGCTAACTTCTTTTTCTGTCTCAAAGGATTTCTGTGTAAAACACATGAACACATGAAAAAACCCTTTTAATTTGCAGGAGCAGTTGGCACATCCATTATTAAGTTAGCACTCAATAATTAAGTGCAGAGGGGATTTGGACTCACAAAATGGGTTCAAATCTTTTTTCTGCCCACTACTAGCTAAGTGATTCCAGGTGAGTTCCTTAATGTCTCTGTGTATTACTTTCCATATCTATAAAAATTATTTAACCTATGTCACAGGATGTTGTGAAGATCAAATATAATAATGTGTGGTGATAGTAAAACATGTCTGTGTATTCTCTTACATACTCCCTTTGAGATATGGGTTCCATGTCCCCTTACCATAGATCTGAATAAGCTTATGACTTCTTCAATCAGAAGGGCTTCAGCCAATGTAGTACAGAGGAAATGATGCTATATGACTTCTGAGGGTAGTTCATAAGAGGCCATGTTGCTTCTTTCTTGTTCTAAGAAATTAGATTTGTCTGGTAAGAATTTTAAAGCAGCATCACGTAAATTCTTCTATGAACAATTACATACACATTTGAAACAAATAAAAATATAGATGCTTAAAATTTGCTAAGACAGTGGATCTTAAATGTCCTCACCATATACACACAGACACACAAAGGTTATGTGAAGTTATGGATTTTAATTACCTTGAGTGTAATAATCATTTCACGATGTATACATATATCAAAACATTATGTTGTACACCTAAAATATATACAATTTTTATTTGTCAATTATACCTTAATAAAGCTGGAAAAGAGTAGAAAGTTGCAGGAATTACATAGAAGGTATAAAGAATAGTCAAGTGAAAATTTTAGAACTGAAAAATACAATAACCCAAATAGAAAATTTAGTACATAGGATCAACAGCAGAATGGAGAGGACAGAAAAAAATATCAATGAACTTGAATATAAAACAATAGAAATTGCCCAATCTGAAAGAAATAGAGACAATAGACTTAAAAATATATAGAATTTCAGGAAACTATGGGACTACAACAAAAAAATCTAATGTTTGTGTCATCAGAGTCATAGAGGAGAAGAGAAAAAAAAAAGCAGAGCTGAAAAAGCATGTGAGGAAATAATAGCTGAAAATTTCTCAAATTTGGCAAAAGACACAAACAGAAGAAGGAATTTTGGAACATTAGGAAGAAAAAACAATGAAAAGAGTAAAAATGTATGGGTAAATACATTTCTTCTCTCAAGCTTTCTAAAGTATGCTTGAGAGTTGAAACGAAGCATATAAAACGGATGTGGGTATCAATGTATGTAGAGAAAACACATATTATGAACAGGTGAGGGTAGTGGGACATAGAAGGAGGTAAGTTTTTTGCACTTTGCTTAGACTGGTAAAATGTCAATATAGCAGATGGTGATAAATTAAGTGTGTATGATATTTAAGCAGCCAATAAAAATGCTACATGAAGATATATACTCAAAAACACCATTGGTAAGTCTAAATAAAATTCTAGAAAATGTTCAATAATGCACAGAAAGGCAGGAAAAAGAAAACAGAAATGGACAAATAGAATTCAAAACCAAAAAAAGAATAAAATGTAATCCATTTATATAACATTCTTAATATGACAAAATTATAGAGATGGAGAGCAAATTAATGATTTGCACAATTTAGAGATGGTGGGGGAGAGTAGCATGAGGGTAGTCTTAGTGGTGATAAAATAGTTCTGCGTCTTGATTGAAGTGATAGTTATACAAATTTACACAGGTGATAAAATGGCACAGAACTATACGCTATTATTGGGGGAAACTGGGTACGGGGAACATGAGATCACTTGTTACTATCTTTGCAATTTCGTATGGATCTATAACCATTTCAAAATAAAAATCTTTTAAAAAGTAGTAAATATTAGAACAAAAATAAGACATTGTGTCTCCAGAGTCCCAGCCCAGCTTTCCTTCCCTGTATTACATGACTATTGAAACAGACAACAGTAAAACATTAAGGAAAAATGAAATTCTTATATTTCTTAAATACTGATTTTCTTATTTTGAAATTTGTTGACAACTTAGTCAACACTCCTTTACCTATTACATCGGTTGCAAGTTAGAAGTCTCCTTGTTTCAACAATTCTATAAATATTTTTTCTGATTCTATCAGCCCCACATTTGAATACAGAATTGCTATAGACCCTCAGGTTCCCCCCATGCCAGTTAACATGGTCATTTACACTCTCTTCATGTTGCAAAGAAAGTAAATCTAACTCAAATTGTCTTGAAAAATAAAGAGAATTCATTGGTGAATGAAACAAAGTTTAGGGGTAATTCAATCAAAGACCGACCTAGGGGTCAATGATGCCAACAAAGATCTGACTTTCTGATCTCCCCAGTTTGTAGGTTCTGCCACAAATTTCACATAAGGACCTGGCCACTCCAGGCTGTCGCCTAATTGTTGCAAAATGGCTGCTCCACTTCCAGGCCTGACACTTGTACAACACACTCTCTGAAGGAAGAATTTTTAAAGAAAAAGACAAACTTGTTCTTTCTCAGGTTACCCAGAAAAAGTCACTTTGCCCTTCTTTGACTCTAACTCGGCCTATTCCCATAATCTATCACTCAAGTCAAGGGGATTAAGTACATGAGGTTAGTTTTATCAAGTCTTAAACTACTCCTGGATTTGAGGGTGGGGATCAATAGTACCCATATTAAGTGCCTGAGAATGTGTGGGTAATTCTTCCAACGCAAACTTTGGGCACTGTTGGTAGATGGAAAGGGGTGTAGATGCTCAGAATGTAACCAACAATGCCTACTGCAAAAATATTGGGAAAAGCATTCATGGAAATCAGAGACTGTGACTGAAGAAGACGTCAGAGCAGACATGGTTTTCAGGCCTGACTTTGTTTTTTTTGTTGCATTAATTAGATCAATTAATTTTCTGTTTCAGCTTTTACATTTTATTTAGGTGGAAGTAATGCTGGTTTGCTCAATGATGGTGAGGATAGAATGAAATGATGATTGTAAAAGTACTTTGAAATCTGTAATTAGAGCTGGTAAAAATAAAATGACTTTATATATCTTCCACATGTATACCTGCATGTTGGTATATTTATAAATGTATTTATCTTATCTTTTGTTTTCTGTTTCTTAGAGTTTTTAAAATTAAACCAAGATAATAATATTTGTGAGAAGGCATGTACCATTTTCTCTTCAGTTATAA